>NW_015387987.1:167416-186236 GCF_001527695.2 Protobothrops mucrosquamatus | reverse complement strand
AGGAGGGAAGCATGCAGGAAGACTTCTCATGAGTCTTTCAGATGTGTGGGCAGCCAGGCAGGCTTCAAAGTCATGGAGAGATGTGTTACAAAAATAATCTCAGCTTTAGCACCTTCTGCCATCTCCAGGTATAAAATAAGCTCAACCACATGAGATATGTTCATGTATTCTTAAAATAAGATTAAAAAAATAAATACTTATTTTGCAGTGGAAGAGAATTTCTGAGCAACTGGAAGCACATTTCAACCCAGAGCTCTTTATAACAGGGTTGTGAAGCCAAATTCCTCTTTTAGTAAAAAAAATATCAAGGGTCATATTGCTCCTCATTAAGGAACATTTCAAAAAATCCATCACAATAATTCCAGTTCAAGCACAAAGAAATTATTATTCTTTCTTGGGTTGGTCTATGTTTGTTTGTTGTTATTGTTGTTGTTATTAGTGTTTTGGATTCTCTTGCTGATCCAAGATCCAAAAATTATATATTCCATTGCAGAGATTATTTTCATCTTCCTTCTGAAGGAGTACCTCCAGGCTCAATTTCCCACATTTATCCATGCATTTAATAGAAAGTCTGGAATCCACACAACAGCTCCTTTCATAATTTCTCTGAACACATGAACACTTTTCTCCACTCCATATATTCCATCTTTTCATAATGGAGAGAACTCAAAGTATTTCAAATCACCAAAGTATCATTTGCTGTGAAAAGGAAAGCATTTATCACAGTACAGCAATTCTAAGGGAAGACACTGTGATTTCCAGATATCTCTATGGAGCAAAGCCCTTTTTTAAAAGAAAACAAATAAAATTCCCCTAAAATAACTTTGAATATTGTTTTATTATCTACCTATAGATGTTTAAAACAGAAGTAGATATGTTAGCCCAAAGGTCCATTGAATGGTATAATCTGTCCAAGATTATGAATGGTTGTTCTTCTGCTGCACTATATATTTTTTTCCTAAGATAATTTAGTTTAAAATACCTGCTCAAACTCAAAAATAGCAAGCATACTAGTAAAAAAAATAATAACTGATCTATAGATTGCAAGCATATTAATTGGAAACCCTGGTGAAAATATCCCAAGTTCCAAGGCAGTAGATAAGAATGTTACTTCTAACACAACATTTTATGATATGTCCCTTCTCCACATTCTCCAGCTTGGAGAATAATGTTCAATCCAGCAGACCACAGATTGAATCAAGAGACTAATGGAGGAACAAACGAGTTGAGCAACTACCTCATTAAAGCAGACCAAGGATCACCTGGAAAACCTGGGCTAGCTTTACATGAACCATGGCCACTTTCCAAATTGTTCAGTTTGAAAAGCCTGTTCATTTGACTTCAACTACAGTATGTTTCCTGTGGGATCTGATCATGCCTGCTTTTGCTTCTGGCTACACCCACTGCTGGAAGGCTGAACGTGGAAATCAGTTTTCATTTGAGATCTCAACAAGAAAGGATTCTCCAGATTCTTAAAATGGCTGTTTAACAATCCTAATTAATACATGTATATTTAAACTGCTTCCTGGAAGGAAGAAATGGTTGCTTTTGACCACAATTCCGAAAGTCTAACATTTTACTGTACCAGGTTTTAAATAGTTACATAAAATAAAGTTTTAGAAAAACTATATGGAAAGAGAAGACAATGTCTTGTAGCAATTAGGGGTAATAGCTTATAGCAGCCAAAGGCAGTATAGCATGTTTTTCCACACAGGAATACCAGCAGTCTTCAGCCAAGTGAACCAATCCACACTGTCAGAACAGGCAGAAGCATGCTGTTACCTGAGGTTTCTTCACCTTAATGATCCAGGTGGGGGGGATAATAACAGCAGCATGAGCTCCTAAGGAACAGGGCTCCTCAATGTGCTGCAGCAGGAAGCAGGTGACTTTATTGTGAAACTAGAGGAAAGAAAAGCAGAGGCCTCTGTGAAATGAAGAGTATGGAGAAGGGCAAACGTGAGAAGGGGGGTAAATAAAAACATCAGTATTAGGAAAAGACATATCCCAATCTTCCTCTTCCCTTGCTTTGCAGCATTTTAGGCCCAAAGCATACATATCTTTAACACTGTTCTGTCCACACAGAATATGTTCTGTATTGAAAGAAGAGAGGGTTCCATATGAAAAAAGGACATGTGAAATTCATGTACATCTATGCTGCTTTGCCTTCTTTCAGCTCAGATCACAATTGGCACAATTAACCTAACCATAAGCAATAGCAATATCACTTAGACTTATATACTGCTTCATAGCCCTCTCTAAGCGGTTTACAGAGTCAGCGTATTGTCCCCAACAATCTGAGTCCTCAGTTTACCAACCTTGGAAGGGTGGAAGGCTGAGTCAATCTCGAGCTGGTGAGAATCGAACTGCCAAACTGGAGGCAGCCAGCAGGCAGCAGAATTAGCCTGCAGTACTGCATTCTAACCACTGTGCCACCACGGCCCCTGAGCTATTTCACAAGCCACTTTCTCTTTTTTATATTCCCCAAACAAGTGCATAGCCAATCCCTTGCTTTTTTTGGTATGTTTTCTGGTGAACGAGGACCTTCTAATTCAATAACCCAACAGATGTTCCTCTTTATTTATATAGTAAATACATAACGCTGATGATATAAAGATGTATAATGGGGTTGATGCTCCTGGGCTCATTTGTAACACAGAAAATGATTTGGCATTGCTGGAAAATTGATCAAAAATGTGGAAACTGCAATTCAATGTTTCTAAATGTAAGATTATGTGCTTGGGAAAAAGAGACCTCTGGCAGGATACAGTATTGGGGATTAGAAGAAAGGAAAAAAAAGGATTTAGGTGTGCTCATAACAGATGACTGCAAAATGAGTACACAGTGTGGCAGCTATGAAGGCAAACAAAATTCTGGGATGCATCACTAGAGGGATCACCAGCAGGAAAAAGGAGGTCCTAATCTTGGTATATAGCACTTTAAGTCAGACCCCATTTGGAATACTATGTCCGGTTCTGAAGACCTTGCTTTTTTTTTTTAAAAAAAAAGGCATTTTAAGATTGAGCAAATCCAGAGATGGACAACAAAAATGGTGCAAGGTCTGAGGGACAAAACAATATCGGGAAAGATTGAGGAACTGAATATGTATAGAAGACAGAAGGAAAGTGAGGAATGTGGCTGAAGCCTTTAAATATATTCAGAATGTAAATAAGGTTCTAGTAGGCAGTTATTTTTAATATTAAGGAAAAATCAAGAACATGGGGCATAATCTCAAACTGACAGGAGGGAAGTACAATAGTAATGTTAGAAAAATATCACTTCAAAGAAAGAATAGTGGAATCTTGGCACCAACCTCCAGTGGTTTAGCCTGCTTGGGATAAACAAATGTCCATTATCTGGCAAAAAGATTAAAAGTTTTTTTAAAAACTCAAAGGGCAGACTCAAAGGGCATACTAAGACTTTTTCTGCTGTCAGTTTTCAATATTTCTGTAACAGGAAGGAAATGGGGAATAAAAAGCAGAATTGACTCCACCCATGGGCTCTTGTTTCATGGGGATGCTATGTGTGAAATCACAGCATCAAAGCTACTGTAGGCTAAAATTTGCAGGAACCCTTTGAGAAAATGACTTACCGCTTGCTTGCACCATGAACAGCTGATAGCCACAATCTCTTTACTATGAAAGGAGAATTTTTGTTGAAATCCCTGAAATCATAAGAGTTTGTTGCATCACCAATTAACATTTCACATATTTTTCCCAAATATAATTGAGGCTGTTAATGGCTAACACATAGCTTTAATAGTCACATGATATATGACAGCTGCTAAAGTCGAAGCTATATTCACTGATGATAGATATCTTTACTTTCCAAACTCATCTCAAAATGCTCTGATTAAGCTCTGCCAAAATTTCTGAAATAACTGAAATTGTTCACTTATTTCTGAAATAACAGTTTATTGTTATTCAATATAGAATACTTAAATATTCTATATTCAATATAGGAAAAAATATATTTTACCAACCTGAGCCTAGAGCTGATATAGACCAAACCATCAACTTTTGGATAGAGGTGAGATACACGGTAACTCTAATAGAACATAATATATGTAGCTGAGAGTTAAATTGTTGAGACCTTAATATGCTCTGATCTCGGTTGTTTGTTTGCAGACATTTCAGTACTTGACAAGGTAACATCATCAGAGCTAGTGAGTGTGATACTGAGTGAGTGTTTATATATAGTGAGTGTATATATATACATGCCAGTGTTGGGGGGAAGGGTTGTTGTTTTCTCCTTGGTAGTTCTTTCATTAGCATTATTATTAATACTAATACTTATTATTGTTTATTGCTTGATTGTTTGGTGTTAATTCCTATTTATCTGGGCTGTAGGCTGCTGTAGAGGATGTGATGAGAGTGTATATTATTATTGCCAGCCTCAATCATGTGTGAATTATGGGGGGGGGTGCTTATTTTGGTTTTGTATAAAAATTCTTCCTTTATAAACTTTTATTTATTAATTTTGATTGTTATATATCACCCAGAGTCACAAATTGTGAGATGAGAAGCTTTAGAAATCTCTTATTTATTTATTTATTCATTCATTCATTTGTTCATTCATTCATTCGTTTATTCATTCATTCATCAATCAAATTTCTTTGCCATCCATCTTGCAGTTCAAGGCAAGTCTGAGTGAATTTAAATAAATAGAATACTGTGAGATTACACAATGGGCATGAACCTAAATCCTTATATATATAAAAACAACCCAATGGACCATTATATATACATGCTGCTATCCAGAACACAGTGCCCAAATTTATCATTTATAACTAATCCAAATAGCTCCATTCATATCCCTTGGCAGAAACAAATAACCAAGGAACCAAAAACAAAAACAAGAAGTTCTCAAACTGCAGGGCCTACTTTTGATTTACTCAGGGTCACTGCCATGGTTCTACAAATCAAGGAAAGTATCCCAATTAGCAATATTAATCCTGAAGAAATGGGGTGTGAAAACTAGAATACTAAGGTAGAGGCTGAAACCTTGGTGCAAAGTGGGTATGTATGTATGTATTTAATTTATTGATTAAATTTATATGGCTGCCCATCACACCAAGAGCATACAAGAGCGTACAACAATCATGGTTGCACTGTTTATATAATAACGTTTGCACTGTTAGAAGTACCGTATCTTCTGCATTGATTTAGGATTTCTGATAAATGTCCAAATTTGATACTTGTGATACTGGCCATGCTACAACAATTAGTAATGATGTATTGTTGTTTTTAATCTTGGACCTCATGTACACAGAGAATGTTTTTGGACCTTCAGCTATAGCTTCTAGCAGTTATCCCTTTGGTATAACACACAGTGGTGGGATTCAAATAAGTGAACAACCGGTTCTCTGTGTGGATGCCGCTTCTGGAAGTCCATTCTGGGCCTGGGCAACAAAAAATTAGCTACCAGTTCTGCCGAAGTGGTGCGAACTGGCTGAATCCCACCACTAATAACACAATCTATTATCTCCTGCTAATTCATATTAACAATAAAGTTTGGTTTTGGGGAATTCAATGAATGCAGTTCAAAAACTGCATCAACTGTATAATTGGTACATGTTGAGAATCAGAGATTTGAGCTTTTTTAAGAGTAGGAGAAAGATGGTGAAATTATCTAGTTTATTACAAAAGTAATAATTTAAAAAATGACTTCTCAGAGGAATGAATGATGTGAAAAATAAAAGATGCTGCTCGGAGATAATAGAGCCATTATTCTTTTCTGCACGTCTGACAAATTGCTTCTTCTTTTTTTCAGATTTGCTAAATTGAGAACTGGGGCAATAAAGAGCATTAAATATGAGTTTATAAGGAAGCAGTTTTTAAAAGTCCCAGAAGTTGATATTTTTGACTTTCAGATTGCTCAGATCTTATCAGAGGTTTACATAGATTTCTAAATCTTAAACCAAACAGTATCGATGCACACTGGTAAGATGTCTGACTTGCAAACATCTGAACAGCCACTAGATAGCAGTAAAGAGGTACTAAAAATATAGATTCTAACATTGCTGTCACCTTATTTTTTTATCTGTTTTTTTGCAGCCCAAGTCACAGCTATAGCATAAGTGGGTAAGTTTCTAGCAGACAGAGGATACCTTTCAAAATTTGGTAGGGAAGGCAGGAATGGCAAAAATGAAGTCATTAAAATCTACAGTACAGGCTTCAATTTTAATATCTGAACAGGAAAACAAACACAAAAAGCAGAACAAAAAACTTTTAAAGAGGTTTATTATGTTGCTAGAAGAAAAGACACCCAAAGACTAGAACTTATAATTACTTTTTTTTACAGATTTTGATGGCATTATTTCTACCTTTCCACACTGTTTACATTTCCCTTCCTGTCGTCTTCTGTGAACCCAGTGATGTCGAACGAAATTCTGTAGAGTAGGAAAACACAACCAAGGAATAGAATTGATTTAAAATACACTCCAATCAAACCCCAACTCTATTTATAGAACCTTGATCAACTCATGTATAAGAGGGTAAAGACATTGCCTCACATTGGCAAAATGTAATCATGCATGATAAGTAAAGGAGGAATAGCTCATGATAAGTAAAGGAGGAATAGTTCTGATGAAGCACACCAACATGTTCTATTATTTTATAATAGAAACTTGCCATGAGGCTGAAAAGAACTGGCTGCAACCTGGAATCTTTAATAACTCTCAAAGCCACTGTAGTTTTTAGGCTAGATCTAAGCCATAGGACTTCCTAGTTTAACCTTTTGAAATCTAATGCCTTTTAGATGTGTGGGATTAGAACTCCCATATTTATCCATTGTGGTTATTTCTGTGAAATGTTTACTTTCCAGTTCTTCCCAGTTATTAGGGCCAAATATGCCTACACAATACCCCTAATCCAATTACTGAATTAATTCTATTCTACATTTGCATAATGCACAAAAGTATATGGGTGGACTTCAGTGTGTCTCTTTTTTTGCTTTAGTGAGAAAACTCATTTTACTTCCATAGCACAGAGCACTTTATCGAAGCAAAAGTCATCCTGCACAGGCCTATTGGACAATCAGTTTCAGGCCTAAAACTAAGAATGACATGTGGTGATCCTTCCAAGCTGAGTTCTTTCTTATTCTCACACCTATAGCCCAAATTTTGCCAGACTGAGGCAGTGGTGGGATTCAAATATGTGAACAACTGGTTCTCTGTGTGGATGCCATTTCTGGAAGTCCATTCTGGGCCTGGGCAACAAAAAATTAGCTACTGGTTCTGCCAAAGAGGTGAGAACTGGCTGAATCCCACCACTGGACTGAGGACTCTACTCTCTTTACAATATACTCTGGAAATTACTAGGATGGTGCTTTTTCTATCTGTAGGAGAAAAGCAGGCAGAGCTGGGGGACAGAGTTAAACATGTCATCAGCTTAGAGTCCTTACATGGCCATAAACGATCCAAGTCCAATCCCTCTTGAATTCCATTATGCCTTATCTGGTGCCAATTTAGTATTGAACTTTAGTTGACTGGATTCTTGTGTATAGGCTTGAGTAAAACTTCTGTGTTGAAACTCAACAAATGGCCCTGATCCTTTGTGCTTGACACTGTCACACATAATATTCAGACTGAGATGCCTCTTACTCCTCTGGAATGCACCCCTCCCTTCTGGGAATCCATATTCTTATTTCATTTCATCACACTCAGACATCTTAGTAATAAGTGTCATTCAGGTAAGGCTACCTGTATCAATCTGTCTCCTGCCACTCACCTCTCTTGGTGATCTGGAACTGCCTTCTCGAAAAGTTGGCTTGCACCGGAAGTTAATCTGTCAGGAGGGAAGCAAACCAAGAGACCAAACAGTACTGATTACTAATTTGTCTTTAGAACAATCAAGCAGAAAATCCACAACAAGCCTCACAAACTACTCCAACCTATGATAATTCCCCAAACTAACTTGGTTCCATGTTACAAATTATTATTTCCTCAAATTTGGTATTAGGGATAATAGAAGCAATGAACCAGAAAGCCAAAATAAAGTACTGAAAGCTAATGAGAAAGCAGAGGAACACATTCAGTTTGATAGTCACATTTAAATGGCAGATTCCCAAAGTAATTTGCAAATCATTTCTAGGCAATTCAAGATATGTCATTTATATTGCCAGGATTCAAATGCTCATAGTGCCAGAAAACAGATATACGGAGATGTGAAATGACTACTTTATGAAAAGCATAAAGAAATATTATTGACATGCAGTAGTTATACCATCTTTGCTGTGATAAATGGAATGCAGTTTTGTATGAATGTATTGAACTTTACAGCTCACTCCAAGCATTTTTAAATCAAGGATATTATGAACACAAAAAGAGGAAAGGAATGAATGCACTAACTCTATTCCCTCTATCACCCTCCATGTGCAGAGACCACGAGCGAGAACATCCTTCCTCTATAGAAATCCTCAATATAATTTCAAATTGCATTTTGTGGGAATAACACTAAGGGAAGAAACACACTTCTCTCTTGTCTCTCTCTTTCCATGTACAATACAGTATAGATACCATACCAATGCTTATAGAGGTACACTTTGACCTAGAAGTGTATGTAATGGGAATGACAAAGACATTTTCATTTTTTCTCAGTGCCACTTGATTCCACTGCTTTTGCCTCTGTGGCCCTGTCCAGTTTCTGGGGTGGGATGCCAAGCTCGTACATGAGAAAAACCACTCATCTGTGTGAAGCCAGATTTCCCAGGTGGATGGAGAATGGAGAATGCCTCCATGCATAAATGTAGTGTCTTCTTTTGTAATATGTTCAAAGCATGATAGTCAGAGACACTGACTGGAGGACACATGAATATTTCATTACCCAAATATGTGATGGTACACATGGATAGTATGCGTAATAGGAACATCAGCTTAATTGAAGAGGATCATAGCCCAGTCCAAAAAAAATTCAAACCTTTTTCAAATGCAACATGATGATTTCCCCCAGAAAATATTATATGCTATAATAGTTAAGGTAAAAGAGTACAACAGGGAGGACAAAATTTCAAATATTCCCCTGAATGACTTTGAGTCAATCAATAGAAGAGAGTATTTGTAGCTCAAGGTTGAACTGTGAAGTTCTTGGTGGTCTTTGAGCTTGGTGGTTCTCTTGCAGATGTTTCATTAGTAGCAGTAATGATGTTACCTAATTTGGTAATGAAGCATCTGCAAGACAACAACCAAACTCAAAGAGTACCAAAGACACCACAATCAACATGTATGTATCAGCTAGCAAACCTCATGGTAGGTTATCCATTTGTGGTGAGTAAAAACATAAAGAGTTACCACCCTCTATTATATCTATACTATTTCATAGGACAATAGCAGGAATGGACAGTGTTTTTTTTGGTGGCTCAGAGGAACATTTAATATAGTTTGCAAACCTTAGAATGACATTGGGTGGAACATACAAAATTGTTCAAAATGTTAAGAAATCATGCCAACAGCTTTCAGCAACAGGGGTCAGGCAAAACAGCAATGAAGGGGCTGTAAAGTTTCATGTGGAATAAAAAAAATAATTGAAGGGGAGAAAGGTCCTATGTGATATTCTCTTCCATAGCAGGATAATGTTATCTATTTGGAAGTCCCATTTACCAATGAATCTAACTTGATTTCAGTGTCTGATGAAGGACTTACCTTTCTTTAGTACATTCTCTTTTAACTGAATATTTTTCTATTTGGTTTTGTCTCTTTTTAGCTATTCTATTTTAACAATTTCACTGTATTTTAATGGATTGGCTATTACAATCCTTTGAGATTAGATTGGAAGATCCATGGCTTATAAAATGGCCTGTGGGTAACATAAATGGATCAGTAGGGATGCGTGTGATCCAAAATACTTTGCAATGAGCATCACTATTCCTACAAAATCCTGGAAATGCACATTAAAAATTCCAACATAGGGGCACCTGCATCACATGTGTGATATTACCAGATGTTATTGGGAGAGAGAAGAAAAGGAGAATGAGATAGCAGATGTGTAGTCTCTTGCTAAATGTTATTAAATTAAGTATAATAAATTATTTTCAGTCAAATCCTCAAAAGACCACAAAGCCAAGGACCGAGAAAATATAATTAATCTTCTTCTGAATTCTCTTCACATTTGAGAATGAATATTTAAGATTTGATTCTATTTTGCAATTTAGAAATTAATCAAGTATTGGTTATTATAATCATTTACTCTTCTTTCTCCCAGAGAAGCTCACAGCTTACACAGTTTACAAGAGAAGAAGTGAATAGAATCTTTAAAAAAAATAGAATAAAACATGTTATCCTTAAAAACGAAGAGAAAAAAACAAATCAAATTCCTAAGTGTTCTAGACCTATAGAGCTCCTAGAGAATTTAAGTAAACCCTCTCCCATTAATAATTGTTTATTTAAAATTATTTGTAAGCCAATCACATTACCAACCTCTAACTGGCTCACACAATAAAACATCATTAAATCTCCTAACTATAAATTCATCTAAAATTATAATGTAAATATTATACACTTCAGGAATGTATAGTGATCAAAGTACTAATTTTGATAATCTGTCTTAAGTGTTGCCTTTTCATTTCCAATAGCTTGATAGATTTTTTTTTTATTTTTTTTTTTGCTAGTGGAAAAAAATGGATCCAGGAAACTACAGAAAATAGATTCTCTGAAACTACAGCCCTATCAGCCGTATCTCAATACCTGGGAAGATTCTGGAAAAGATAATCAAGGAACGAATCAGCGAACACCTAGAGACAAACAAAGTCATAACCAAAAGACAACACAGGTTTGTCAAAAACAGATCATGCCAGACAAATCTTATTGCATTCTTTGACAAAGTGACAAAATTAGTGAACCAGAGGAATGCAATGGATATAATTTACTTGGACTTCAGTAGGGCATTTGATAAAGTAGACCACAACCTGCTATTTGATAAGATAGAAAAATGTGGGTTAGACAGCATCACCACCAGATGGATTCGTAATTGGCTGACCAAGCACACTCAATGTGTGGTCCTCAATGTGTGTGCTTGGCTGACCAAGCACACTCAATGTGTGTGGTCCTCAATGGAACTACATCTACATGGAGTATGCAGTGGGATACTCCAAGGCTCTGCTTTAGGCCCAGTACTTTTCAACACCTTCATCAATGATTTGGATGAGAGGATAGATGAGGCACTCATCAAATTTGTAGATGACACCAAACTGGCAGGAATAGCCAATACTCCAGAAGATAGCCTTAAGATATAGAAGGATCTTGACAGAGTTGAACATTGGGTGCTGCCTAACAAAATGAAATTCAATGGTGAAAAAAGTAAGGGTCTATATTTAGGCAAGAAAAACCAAATGCAATGGTATAGTATAGGTGGTACCTGCTCAATAGTAGTAACTGTGAGAGGGATCTTGGCGTTTTAGTGGACAATTACTTAAATATGAGCCAGCAGTGTGCTGCAGCTGCCAAAAAAGCCAACACAGTTCTAGGCTGCATTAACAAAGGGACAGAATCAAGATCACATGAAGTGTTAATACCATTTTATAATGCCTTGGTAAGGCCACATTTGAAATACTGCATCCAGATTTGGTCGCCACGATATAAAAAAGATGTTGAGGCTCTAGAAAGAGTGCAGAGAAGAGCAACAAAAATGATTAGGGGATCTATCAAGACCGGTTGCTGGAATTGGGTATGTCTAGTTTAATGAAGAGAAGGACGAGGGGTGACATGATAGCAGTATTCCAATAGCTCAGGGGCTGCCACAAAGAAGAGGGAGTCAAGCTATTTTCCAAAGCACCTGAAGGCAGGACAAGAAACAATGGATGGAAACTGATCAAAGAGAGAAGCAAAGTAGAAATCTCCTGACAGAACAATTAATCAGTGGAACAACTTGCATCCAGAAGTTGGGAATGTGCCAACAATGGAAGTTTTTAAGAAGAGATTGGACAACATTTTTCTGAAATGGTATAGGGTTTCCTGCTTAAGCAGGGGATTGGACTAGAAGACTTCCAAGGTTCCTTCCAACTCTGTTATTCTATTCTATTCTAGATCATGTCACAATAAAAAAATACTACCTAAAATATAATCATATTGTTTAAAATTGCATTTTAAATTCTAGGCATCCAATAGAGTAGATAATATATTACAGGGGTCTTCAAACTTGGCCCTTTTATGACTTGTGGACTTCAACTCCCAGAATTCCTCAGCCAGCGTGCCTGGCTGAGGAATACTGGGAGTTGAAGTCCACAAGTCATATAAAAGGGCCAAGTTTGAAAACCCCTGATATATTATACAAGATAAGTTTAAGGTAGATTTAAATAATGAGCTGGTCATGAATTTTCCTCATAAACTAATCTAGATTAACATAGTTTTGAAGAAAAGAAAACCCACAGCCAGCTTATTATTAAAATATCAATTGAGTGGTAATAGCTGATCTAGAGTCCTTTATAACTATATTCATGATGAATTCCTTGAGACACCTTGAGTAACAAATTTGTAGGGGGAGATATTGGTTATTTCTGTTAAACCTCACCAAGAAAATTGGACCAACTTTTAGAACTTCCAGCCTTTCAGAACTTTCTTCCCTGCCTAGCAGGGAAATATATGCATTTTAAAAATATGCATTTTGATGACACAAACATACATCTGCAATGTAGACTAGTGTGCACACTTAAGGCATCCCTTCATGCAATTGACAAAATCAGATTACTGAAAATAAAAGCCTATGACCGTGTATTCATTACTCTTTCCTGTGCCACAAGTCTATTTGCTCTTGGTAATCAAAACAAAACAGAACCAAACATGGTTCCTTGGTGAAGTATACAATTACCAGGATGATTGCTTCTTTTTTGTAAATAAAAAAAACATTATCTTGCCTGCTCCACATAGCTTATACAACAATTATAGGTCACAGAAACGTGTGTTTTCTTTCAAATCAATCAAAAAGCAGATTGTTTGCAGCATGATAAAAAGGCACTGATTTGTGGCATGACCTATCATAAGAAAAAGGCTAGTTTGTGACATTATATTCACATTATATTTGTGACATTATATTGACTATTCAAAAAAATAAAGCATCCAAAACAAAATTATTCTCTAACGTATCACAGGATATGTATTTCCTTATAAGAAATACAATCTGGTTACTCTTCTACAGAATATTCTTTTCATATTTGCTGATGAATAGAGAATAACCACAGTAAAGAAATCTAGCATTTGCATTAGAGAACAAACATCATATATATTGTGTTAACTCATCATCCTATTTATATTTTAGATGAATACCTTTGCTTATCTAACTCAAACTTGAGTTGTCTCTAACATTAGGCAGAATGGACCCAAACTAAGAAAGTAGGAAGGATCAAACTGTCACATCTATAAGGTCTGCTCTGCAACACAAAGTTGTCTGTCCTTGGGCCAGTGGAAGATATTCTATTATAAGTTAATTAACTTCACCAATATTAAATTAATTGTAATTAATTAACTTTAATTAACTTTAACTTTACATCCAGTTAGCTTTGTAAGGAGTATTGATGCCTTGCCCCATTACTTTCTATACCAGGGGTCCCCAAACTTGGCAACTTTAAGACCTGCGGACTTCAACTTCCAGAATTCCCCAGGCAGCATGGCTGGCTGAGGAATTCTGGGAGTTGAAGTCCACAAGTCTTCAAGTTGCCAAGTTTGGAGACCCCTGTTCTATACTCTGACCAAATAAGAGGTGCAGGGAAACATCATCATTTCTGTAGCAACCAAAAGAAAAATTGGTAATGGTATGTGAGATTGACCTTGGGAAACAAGAGGAAGAGCCACAGACTAGGCAACAGTCAGATAAGAGGCAGCTGAGCCCCCAGAAGGAATGGGAACATGGCAAACATCTCGGAAGATACCCTCCATAGCTTCTTGGATTGCAAAGATGAGGGAGGAGAGATGTACTTTCAGATTTACACAATTCTGTTAATTAACCTTACAATAATGTTAGAGTTGGTACTGATGGGTGGACTACCTTGTCTGGACTACCTTGGAGGGCTGACGAGAAAACAGAAGAATTCAATAAAAAATGAATAGGGTGAGCACTGTATTAGTCTATTGCAGGGGTCCCCATTTGGAACTGGGCCACAGAAGCAGTGAGTGAGCATGCATGCCTGTGCATGCATCCCCACTTGCACGAGCAGCGGGCAAGCACTTCTGTGCGTGCCCACCGCTTGCGCAAATGGAGCTGTATGTGCACATGCATGCTTGCCGGCCAGTTGCACGGAACCATCCCCTCTACTCTCCCCACCACCACCCGTCCTCAAAGCCGGAAAGGTTGGGGAACCCTGGTTTATTGTGTCAAAAAATTAGGAGGGGTCTGGTAGCACCTTTTTCAACTGACATATTTTATTTTAAAAAAGCATAAAATTTTATGAGCTACTGCCCACTTTATCAGATGCATGGACTGATAGAAAATTGGATTTTTAACACAGTATAATTACTAATTGATAAGGCTCTTGTAATTTGTTTCACACATTGCTGCATCTGCATAAGCAGCCAACTTCTCCGCCCGTTCTTCCCCCCAACCCCACCTCCACCCATTTTTCCATCTGACAGAAGTGAGCTGCAGATTTTGGCTTTTAATAAAATGTGTGAGTCAGAAAAGGTGCTTTGTGTAAAACTGAATACAGTTTTTGTGTAAAAACAGTTCTTTATGTAAAACTGAATACAGGTTATAGCCATGGTGACTGTTGTAAGTGAGGGAATGGAAACTGGGCATACAGAATGCACTTTAACCTAAATCTCACTTCAAATGTTGTTTCAATTTCTAAACAAATGATTTTGTTGAAGTGTGCTCTTTGCCACATGTAGGCCAGCAGGTGGCATCATCTTACTTTTTCCAGTTGCTCCATGCAGGCATTGTGGACCACAATCTTGCAGGCAGCACATTTTCTTCGAACAGCTGACTTCTGAAATATTAACAGAACAAAAACAAAGCAAAGGGAAGTGTCCATTTGTCCCAGAATGTGCATGTATAATAAACATTCTCTATTGTTAATTACTTTATACTCAAAATACACGTGCAAAAATGTATATGTGAATAACAAAATGTAGATTTTCCCAGGATAAAAGCTCGTCCTACGATTGAAGACCTGCCTCAGCTTGACACAATATATCCAACTTTGTTTCTAGTGTTAGGTTCTTTTTATATTCATTTCTAGTAGGGGGGGGAGGTTGGACAAGATTTTAATGGCCTTTTTGAAGCCATGATATCAATAGTAGCTACTGCAGGTGTAGACGTAAGCAGGGGACCTAGGGGAAAATATCCCAATAAATAACGGCAGAAAGGCATTTTTATGGGGGGGATCAGTGGTATTGGTGAAAAGAAGTTGACATGTTTTCAGATTTTTAGTGGAAATTGACTATGCTGGCACAAATGGAATAGTAGAGGGATTTTTTTTTAAAAAAACCAACCAATTGTTTTGACAAAAATGATCAATTACATTATAGTAAATTTGCATACCGCAAGGGAAGCCTGTAGATATGAATGCAATCTATACTTTTTCATACACACACATTAATTGTACAAGGACACTGCAGAGCAGGTGCCAGTGATAAGTCTTCTTCTTCCTATATGCCTTCACTTGATTTTCCACTTGACTTCTTTCGTGGTTCAGTGTACATAAAATACATAGTGATGAAGGTGTTATTAACAGCTCTCTACTGAGTAGATATGGCAGCATGTACCTTACTTTGCAAATAAGATTATATTTGATTTGGAGCAGTCCACTCCAAATCTGTGGGTAGGATCTGGAGAAGTTCTATACTATCACCTTGGCAATATAAGCCTCTGTATTAATGATACATCAAGATGACAGAATGACACTATGAAACCATCTTTGGACTACAGTCTTATACAGGAAATCATGCCACATTCAAAATTTGGGTGTTCGAGTTAGACGCTCAACGTACAACTTTGAGCACTAATTTAATGTATGCCGAACAATCTTCCCTTAATAGGTTGACCCATGTTGGCCAAACATTTTAGCTCAAAACTCAACATTATAAAATTTCTTACAATAACATGTTTCCAATTAATACAGTTTTTGCTATTTTAGATTTGTTTCTCCACCTGTATTTTATTGTACGTGATTCTTCTACCCGTATCATCTCTTATATTCTTTTAAAAATATAAAATGATAACATGAGGGGGGGGAGAATAGCACTATGTATTGCTAGAGTAAAAATCCTCAAAGTATACTGAGAAGGAAGATGATGCACTATTCAACTGAGTGACTTCATAGGTTTTCTGATCATAATGTTCCCTGCAATAGCAAAAACATCTGCTAACATCTGCAACAGATTATAGCAGTAGTTTCTAAATTAGAAATAAAATAATACAGCCAAAATTATATGGAATGTCTTTTGGTCTTCTTTGCTGGAAATCCTCAGGTGGTTATTATATTCTATGATCTCTGATGGATCAACCAGGTTCCATCGCTACCATCTCCATCTAAGGCACCCAGATGTATAGGCATGATCCCACCATGTTCCAATGGAGAGAGTTCACAGTGTATATGTACAGTGGAGTGATTTACTGCAGAAATTCTGAAAATAGGACACTCACTGAGAATTTAACTTGGCAGCCTTCCTCTCCCAGGTAACACAGATCCCCAGATACATTGGTCTCCAGCCAGAGATGTTCGCCATTTATTGCATTTTCCTGGAAAGACCGATACATACATAGATTACTTCTAAAACAAATTAGTAGGATCATTTCTTGGATTTTATTAATGCTATGCTTTCAGAAATTAACTACTTAACACATTTATATTGGCAAAAATTATTTAATTGACTATGTTAATACAATATTAACAAGGTGAGTCAAGATAAAAAAAATGACACTGTATATTAAAATATTACCAGGCTAATTCTAATAATATATGTCACTACTTTTGTAAAAAAAAAGAAAATATGTTAATATTTCCATTTTCCCTGGAATAAGTCCTATTTAACACAGTAGCTCTTATTTCTAAGTAAACATAAATAAACCCATGCTGTTTAAAAGGCTTACACAAATGAAAAAGAACTAGGGAGCTCTGCTGTTTTACAGAAATTGGCTAAAAGTCTGAAGTCAACTTTAGAAACCTCTGGTCTGCACGGACACCCAATATACAGTTGATAATTATTCCAATCATTATCCCAAACTTGCTTGAAAAAGTCTGTTCAATGCATGAGGTTCATATGTGAATCTGAACTTTTTTATTGTTTATTTGTATGTTTTTTGAATTGTAAGCTGCCCAGAGCCATTGATTGAGATGGCGACTATAGAAATTGAATGAATAGATAAATAAATAAACTTGCTGGAATAAAAGATAATAGCAGGATTCACCTCTCATTCTAAAGTTTATGCAGCTGCTTCATCCAGCCATCACACAATTAAACTTATTGCAAAGCTGCTTACCAGGGCCTCTAATGTGAACTAAATAAGCATGCCTGGGTTCACACATTACATTCAGCCAGTCAACTCTATAACTCCAACCAGTGTCATTTGTAAACTATGGTTTATGGTTAAGCATCTTGGGTGAACACAGACATTGTGATTTATTTAGTAAACCATCTGCCATCTACCATGGTAACATAGCAGATATGGAAAGCAAGCTTTTGACTCAGAAGGAAAAATAAAAGAATGCATAAAATCTTGCTTTATCTAGCAGACATATAGTAGTCCCAAGGATCTCATTGTGTCTATCCTTTGGGGCACATTCATGACGACCTTATCAAAATGCAGGTACCTCAATTGTTCCTAAACTCATCTAAATACATACTTCTGCTTGTTCTAATTAACATCTCAAAAGTCTCAGCCAATCATTTATTTATTTCAGATTCTCAAATTTGATTGATTGGTTGATTATATGCCATCAAGTCTCTTAGGGATTCTTAGCGACGACGTAATTTCTTTCCACAATACTCAAGAGACACTCTATAATTGACTGCCATTGTAATTGGTACGAAAGAAGGTGAAATGACATTTGCCTAATAGATTTTTTACTGGTGTATCAATCCCATGCTTTAGGAACTTGAAGCTCACAATTCAGAATAAATTTAAGAAAAAGAAAAATAAAGCAGTTCTGATACCAACTTTCACAAGCATACAAAAAATCTTGATAGAAATATGTGAATGAGAAGACCCTGTTTTGTTGCATATGTGCATACACATAAAACATAGAAACATATGTATACATACATACACATGCACACACACATGTACACATACAAATACACACAAACAAACATGAATGCACATCGAACTGTGATACTTTGCACAGAACTGACATTTTGGCTTCCACTTGAAAAAAATAGTCACAAAAGATTTTTGTGCCTCCCAGCCAGATGGTGTCTGATAGCAAATTGCTTGTAGATCACCTGTACAGTCACCTTTTAAAACTCATTTTCAATATCCCAGACTGTTTAAACTGCAGTTATTAAATGATTTCCTTCTATCAATGGTACTTGTTAAAAGGTAATTCATCCAAATGGCAAATTTATTGTTAAGACTGTAAAAATACTTTAGCAGAAATAACTAAAGTATTCTTTTTTTAGTCTAATGAAAAATATGAAAGCCTGCAACTACTATGTAACTTTGATTGAAAAAAGTAAGCATATATATATATATATATAACATATATACAGGGCTTTTTTTCTGCCGGAACGCGGCGGAACGGCGTTCCGGCACCTTTTTCCGGGCCGGCCGCACCGGAAATAGCCCCTCCCAAACCGGAAGTAGCCCCTCCCACATTTTACTTGCATCTTTTTTCTAAAGGGGCGGTCCTAGGGTTTGATGGGGGCGTGGCCAGGTTTGAGTTCCGCCACCTTTTCGCT
>NW_015387987.1:145303-167088 GCF_001527695.2 Protobothrops mucrosquamatus | reverse complement strand
TGCAAAAGGCACCGCTCCTATAAAAACAGCTACCCCACTGATGGCTAGTCACCCTGACGAAGCCGGCAGGAGGCCGGCGAAAGCTAGGTGTTTTAATGTTTTAATAGCAATAAATTTTTGTAACTTTTTAATCTCCTGGTGGTCTCACTGCTTGTGACCCTTCGAACATGAATTTACCCAGGAGTCATCCTCCAATTTGATCTCCTTCCTGTGGATTCATATTTATATTCTATAGATCTATTCATAAAACCTGTAAGTTTAAATAGATTTACTTAGCTGCATAGGTTAAAAGAAGTAGACTCCTTTCCTGCATGAATATCACAATATTTCACATAAATGTAAATAGGTGATTTGCTTCTATTTATATTTATTTGCAAACTCAAGTCTGTTGAGTTTTTTTACACCTTGGTCATTTGACTTCATGATTCTAAATAACCCGGCAGTTAAAAGCACTAATAAAATTTGGCTGATCCGGCCTCAGTGGCTTCTTGAAGCTTAGCTCAAAGGAAAAGTAACCAAAGTTCAAATCCTTCTCAAAACTGAAATCTGAGCTGGAGAAGCACACTAAAAGGAAGAACACGAAGTCATGTCTGATCATAGGCCCTTTATTATTTCTATCCCATTTTTCTTGCAGAAAGCCCCAAAAAGCACAAATGAGTGTCCCTCCACAATTCATCCTCACAAAAACCAACTTGAAGAGATAGCTTAGCTCAGAAACAAGGACTAACCTCAATCAATTCTATCATCACATAAAAATTGAACATGCATTTTTCCACACACAAACCAAGCACTGTATCACACAGGCTTATGGCCTGTTGTTTTTCTCTTATCAAACTTAGCTCCATCATTTGGTTTTTCTATTTATTATTAAATTTACATCTTGCCATTCTCTTGTAGTAAGGACCCAAGGTGGCTTATATAACACTAAAGCAAAATACGTTATATAAGCATGACAGGAAAATCAATATCATTAAAATCATTACAGTGGAGATACAAATATGGAGAGGTTGCAGGGAAAGCAGGCAGGAGGAAGAAGAGAAGAATGCTAGACTGTGTGAAGCATGCCACAGAGGTTAGGGTTAATGAAAACCCTAGTTTAATTTTCATTGGTAATGGAATTTTCCCATTTATTTTATAGTTGTAGACCAGGGCTTTTCAACCAGTGGTACGGGTACCATCTGTGGTACATTGGCACCTGGCAGGTGATACGCGACCATCCTAGAAAAGTGGTAGCGGGGGAGGGGAATGAGCTGAACCGGTGGCAGCACCCCACAAGCCTGAGCGAGAGATGGCTGGAGCTGCAGGGCTGTCAGGGCTCAGCGGAAATGCCAGGATCAGTGCCAGGCTCCAGCTGGAGCTCGGCACTGATCCTGGTGCTTCTGCTGAGCCCAGAAGAAGCGTCGATCAGCTGGAATGTTGCAGCATCTCCAGGGTCTTGTGATTTACATTCAGATGCTTGGCAACTGATTCATATTTATGATGGTCACAGTGTCCCAGGGTCTTGTGAAGTGACCAAAACCTGCTGCAACCACCCAGCAGATGGGGAGAATAAAAACCAAACACCCCCCACCCCACCCCCACTACTAATCCTCAACAGAAATGCTCACAACAATGAAAACCTCGGACAGGAGGAAGAGCGTGGTGTCTTGCTCGGCTTTGGCTTGGGGGGCACTTTTTTCAGTGCCACTGTAACTTCAAACAGTCACTAAGCAAACTGTTGTAAGTCGAGGACTACCTGTACTTTATCACTTTTTTTCCTTTTTTGGGGGGGGTCATCAAGTTTTTGACACCTTGCTAGGCGACTGGTGGTACTCGGATATTGCTATATCCTAAAAGTGGGTGAAAAGGTTGAAAAGCCCTGCCTTAGAGAACTTTTAAGAATCTATACCTGACATTAATTTCGTTTCTGAAATAAAAACCCAAGTTGGCTTATACTGTAACAGTGAAACAAAACACATTATGTACGCATGACAGGAAAATTAGTATCATTAAAATCATTGCTCTGGAGATAGGAATATGGAGAGGCTGCAGGTAAAGCAGGCTTGAGGAGGAAGAGAAAAATGTTGAGCTATGCAAAGCTTGCCAACTAGCTGCTGGTGCCTTTCTCTTTGGAGCATTAAAGCAGCCACTTTTTTACAATCATTTTCAGTAGTATAAATGGTGTCAGGACATGTAGAAACAAAAGGGAGATAGCTTTCACTGTACAGTGGTGGCGCGTGGTTAGAATGCAGGATTGCAGGATAACTCACTGCTCACTGCCAAGCGTTCGATCTTGACCGGCTCAAAGTTGACTCAAGCCTTCCATCCTGAGTCTGTACACCGCTTTAGAGAGGGCTGTAAAGCACTATGAAGCGGTATATAAGTCTAAATGCTGTTGCTATTGCTAAATGCTTCAGTACTGTATGATCCTCTGAAAGGTCTTTGCCACTTTTTTTTTCTCCTCCCAAGGTTGAGTTTATTTCCAATTAAGCTTTGCCAGTTTCTGTGCTGTCAAGATAACCTTCAAACCAATACAGTTAGTAGTAGCAATCCTTTTAATTAATAATTGCTTCTTTTTTCTTCTCCTCCTTCTCCTCTTTTTTTAAGTCAGGACAGCCACAAAAGTCCCCAAATTGTTGGAGATATCCAAATGCAGGATTCTCCACATTGTCAGCACAGTCCAACCTTTGGCATCACCCACATGGTCTGCACAAAGGACAGAGAGAGACTTCAAATGGTCTGCCCATTTGTGCCAGAGCCAAGGTTTTGCTGGGAAAGGTCATGAGTTACACACCACTCGGTGAGAGGCATTCCCATTTATTTAAACAACCCTCTCAGGAAAACACTTTTTTGGAGGGGGGAAGATGTGTGGTTTTTAGATTCAGTCCATGGAATATTTAAGAATGGGCAGTGTCTCGAGGGCCAGGTGGCAGGGCTTCTATAAAGTCTCTAGTATTGTACATGTAGTCCTCGATTTACAATAGTTCATTTAGTGACTGTTCAAAGTTACAATGGCACTGAAAAAGTGACTTACGGCCATTTTTCACACTTACAACCATTGCAACTTCAAAATTCAGAAGCTTGGCAACTGGTTCCTATTTATGACGTGTTGCATTTGATCAGCTTTTGCGACCTTCTGTCAAAGCACGTCGATGGGTAAGCCAGATTCACTTAACAACCATGTTACTAACTGAACAATTGCATTGATACACTTAACAACAATGGCAAGAAAAATCGTAAAATGAGGCAAAATTCACCTAACACTTTTTTTTCACTTAGCAACATAAATTTTGGGCTGAATTGTGGTCATAAGTCAAGGACTTATTTGAAAAATAAGTTTGAAAAATACTACATCATCTTTCAAGAGCCTTTTATGCAAAGATAGATGGTGTAGCTAGGACTTCATGTATGCAGAACTTGGACTTTTATTTAAAATCTAATTATTTATTTCATGGGAATTAACTGTGCCCATTGCATAACTATGAATAATATACAGTGCATAATTCCACACATTTTTAAGCATTCCAGGGTGCATTCCAAATTAGTATGAACGCTAATGGAAAAAGTATTATTAGTTGCTATGAAAATACAATTCAAAAATTATACCGACTCTACTTTCTAGTCAACTACTTGCTAATTGTAAGTGCAAGGACTGGTCACAAAGTGCTTTTTCAGCACTGTCATAACATCAAGTGGTTGTTAAACAGGGCAGCTGTTGAGTGAGGACTACATATATGGCTTAGTTCCATTTGCAATCATTTACAAAAAAATAATTTGCCCTTTCTTAGTTATACCATTTCTTCACCTTTCCAGTCTAGATCCCTAAAGATAAAGGTAAACTATTGTAGGAAATCATTTCATTTTTCTTCTTGTATATGTCCTTCAATAAGCAATGGATCTGAATTCCCATTTCCCTAATAAATTATGTCACTATTCCCATAAGTAAAAATGAAAATAAGTGTTTCAAAAACACAATATACTTGTCTTCCACAAACCAGTAGGATTTTCAAGGCCACTATGGGCACAATCCATGGTGCTCATTGTCATACCCAAATAAGTGCTCCTCAAATATAATTTCTGGGAATTATAGGCATTTAGATTCCAACCTATCTGGAAGACATGCAATTGGAAAAGGCAGCCCTAGATAGCGTATGTTGAAACACATTACTTCCTTATGTCCTGTCAACATAAAACTATTGAGCAGCCAAGAATAATCTTCCTATGGATGAAAACATTACAAAAGCATTTTTGCTACATGCTTCCTAATTACAGGACTGCCTCAATCTAGATAAATCTGATTGTAATCTACATGGGAGGCATATACTGTAAGAAACCATGCATGGTTATATTGAGGTATAATTCTAAGAGTTCAGATTTACCCAAAATAGGATAGCATTCTCCACCCTGGTTTCTTCCAGATGTGATGTAACTGCAGTTCTCAAACTTTTGAGGCAGCACTGGCTATGTTGAGTAGAACTGCATATACGAAAATCACCAGACCAAAAAAGATTGATTTTATCCAATGTTCAACATTCCAGAAGATGGATAAGCAAATGCTTCAGAAAGATCTAACCAGGGCATAACTGAAACTGGTATAAAAATGGCATATTAATTCGCAGATTTGTATGAGCCTTCCAAATGTGCTTTCCTATTACGTTAAGAAAACAACATCCATAATCTCTTTTGCTATGTTGGACTGATGATAATTGCAATTGAAGCCCAAAACAGATGGCCAGTACTGTACATGGAAAATGGGCAGTGATGTAAAGTATTTAAACATGTCAGTTCCAAATCTTTCAGTATGAACAGCACTTTATTTCCGGAAACAAGAAAAGCAAATCTTATGTTTAATCTGCCGAAATTAGAATTGTTCCAGTTAGTTCCTATTATCCTATTATACTTCCTTGCCTAACATGGTCCTTGATCCTAGACTGCTAGCAGACTGAGAACCCTTGACTCTACCAGTATTTTTTTTTTTTAAAAATTAAATATCTATGCGCTTTTGCCTATGGCTCTTCAAATTTTGCAGAACTACATCTTCCACCTTCCCTCAATTTGTTAGGTTGACTAGGAACTGCGAGGACTTACAGGTACATCAGCTGAAGTGCCATAAGTTACCTATCTCAATCAAAATGTAAACAAATCAGTTGCATAAACACAAGATAATGTACAGCCTCTATAGTACACAATAAATACCAAAACATATTCATAATAGTTGTGTTGCATTTGCATCAGTAATATAGCATTATATCCAGAGTTTTATAAAAAGAACACCTTACACTCCATTCTAGTGCCATTCTCGGCTCCTTCACAGGTCCATTACTGATGGCCAAGTTGAGGTTTTGAACAGGAGTCAAATGTTGAAGGCCAGACCTGGAGATTGCTTTCCTGTAAGAGAGGGATAACAAATAGAAATTTAAAATGATTGAATTTGCCATCCTCTTTCATCCTCCTCTTAATCTGCATGTAAAAAACATTTTTAAAAAAGAACTATTTATTAATCATGTATCACTTCATTAGCAACAGGGACTAAGCTCCTTTTATGAAATTGCTTGAATGTACAATGTTCTTAATTAAAGTTGCTATTTATATAAGTTCAGTTGGAAGAAATATCTACTGGATTGATCAGAAATTTGCTCTGAGATAGCAATAATATAATATCCTCTTTTAGCCTGGAATTGAAGGTAATTGTGGGTACAATAAAGCATTAGTTTCATTCCGTTTCAATTTAAACTAAATTCAATAGATTTCATTAGGTTTTTTTAGATCTTTCTGCTGTATTAGTCTCAGTTGGTTTTCATTATCAGCTGGTTTGTTTAACTGTTCAACGTTGCTGTTAAATTTGATTTATGAGGATTTCATATTTTGTGTTTTTATTGAACTTTCTCTAAGCGGTATTAACTGGGATCTCAGCAATCTAAAATTCCCACAGAAACAGCATTATTTTGTATAACCGGTAGGGGTCCAGTGCAATCCATAATGTCATCATATGCATCATGACATCATTGCACAAATAATATGAATTTTGTAATTTGTGTTGCTCACATCACTATATTTTAAATCACCATGGCAGTAATTACATTTCTGCATCAATAAAACTGTTTAAAGGGAAGATCCTGGGCTTGTTGTTGTTCTCCTTCTTCAGAAGCTATTCAATCTGAGTTTCTGAAAGCCCTGTTCCATGTCCTTTATTCAACTTCAAATGTCCTTGGCTGCATTTCTCTTGGTGTTTACTTGAGAATTTACCACCTCGGATTTTGGCTGAAGCAAATCCTTTAGGGCAGCGGTTCTCAACCTATGGGTCACGACCCCATTTGGGGTCGATCGACCATTTCACGGGGGTCGCCAAGCAAGACTATCCGCCATTTTTTTCCCCTTTTCCGGCGGGTGCCTTACCTCCCTTGGGCTGGGCCAGCTGGTGGTCGGCCTGCTCCGTCTCTGCCGCTTGCCAGCTATGCCTCGGCCAGCACAGGGGGCAGAACCACGCATGCGCGGCGCTCCCGGGCAGGGAAAGTCCTCGACTTACGACCGGTTGGGTAGTCCTTGACTTACAACTGGTTTAGTCCTCGACTTACGACCGGTTTAGTCCTCAACTTATGACCAGTTTAGTCCTCGACTTACGACCGGTTGGGAGTCGCGGCATTAAAAAGGTTGAGAACCACTGCTTTAGGGTGTGTTTCTGGTTTACCTCACACTACTGTATAGGTTCTCCTCACCACTGAGGAGGCAAATTGATTCTGATCTAGAATATTATGGTGTCTCTCACTCCAGGCAATATTGTCTCCTAGCCCAGATAAAATCTTAGTCAAACTCAAACAGAGGTTTTAGATTTATAAAATGACAGGGCCAAAAATCATCAGTTTCTATTATGCTGCAATTGCAAGTTCTCCATGGACAATTTCTAGCTACTCCTAGAATAAAATAGAATAGAATAGAATAGAATAGAATAGAATAGAATAGAATAGAAT
Organism: Protobothrops mucrosquamatus; assembly: GCF_001527695.2. Taxonomy (NCBI): domain Eukaryota; kingdom Metazoa; phylum Chordata; class Lepidosauria; order Squamata; family Viperidae; genus Protobothrops; species Protobothrops mucrosquamatus. The sequence continues at coordinate 160,141 of NW_015387987.1, read as the reverse complement.
AGAATAGAATAGAATAGAATAGAATGGAATGGAATGGAATGGAATTTGAGGGCTTCTAGTCCAGCCCCCTGCTCAAGCAGGAGAACCTATACCATCTCAGACAAGTGACTGTCTAGCCTCTTTTTTAAAATCTCTAGTGATGAAGCACCCACGATTTTTGGGGGCAAGCTATTCCACTGGTTAATTGTCCTCACTCTCAGGAAGTTTCTCCTTAATTCTAGGTTGCTTCTCTCTTTGATCAGTTTTCAACCCTTGTTTCTTGTCCCACCCTCAGGCGCTTTGGTGAATAATGTGACCCTCTCTTCTTTGCGGCAGCCCCTCAAATACTGGAATATTGCTATCATGTCTCCCCTATTTCTTCTTTTCTTTAGACCAGTGATGGTGAACCTTTTAGAGACCGAGTGCCCAAAACTCACCCCACCCACCCCCACTCCCACCCCCACCCCGCCCGCAGGGCCACCCACCACCTCCACGTCCTGCCATAGCAGATCACCAAGGTGGCCCTGCAGCGCTGCCATGGCGGCCCTGCCCTCCACCCACGCCCCATAACATCATCTGTGTGCAACAGGGTGCAAGGGCAGAGACTTGTCCCTGCTGCCCAGCTGCCATGTGCTTGGCTGCGCTGCTCCGTGCAGCCGTACCCAGGGGCGACTCTCCTCCAGGGGAGCTGCTGGTGAGGAGGGGGCTGGGGGGGAGGTGGGGCTGGGACAATAGTGCGCGTGCCCACAGAGAGGGCTCCGAGTGCCACCTCTGGCACACGTGCCATAGATTCGCCACCACTGCAGCCGTTCTTCGTATGTTTTAGTCTCCAAGCCTTTGATCATCTTAGTTGCTCTTCTCTGAATTTTTTTCCAAATTCTCAACATCTTTTTTGTGATATGGTGACCAAAATTGGCTGCAGTATTCCAGGTGTGGTCTTACTAGGGTTTTATAAAGCGGTACTAATAGCTCGTGTGATCTTGATTCTATGCCTCTGTTTATACAACCCAGGAGCTTTTTACTTTGGCTTATACTGGTATATTATATAGACCAGTGGTTCTCAACCTGTGGGTCGGGACCCCATTTGGGGTCGATCGACCATTTCATGGGGGTCGCCAAGCAAGGCTGTCCGCCATTTTTTTTTGTCCGCCATTTATTTTGTCCACCATTTTTTTTCCCTTTTCCGGCGGGTGCCTTACCTCCCTTGGGCTCGACCAGCTGGTGGTCGGCCTGCTCCGTCTCTGCCACTTGCCAGCTACGCCTCAGCCGGCGCAGGGGGCAGAACCATGCATGTGCGGTGCTCCCGGGCAGGGAAAGTCTTCGACTTACGACCGGTTGGGTAGTCCTCAACTTACGACCAGTTTAGTCCTTGACTTATGACCAGTTTAGTCCTCGACTTACGACCGGTTTAGTCCTCGACTTACGACCGGTTTAGTCCTCGACTTACGACCGGTTGGGGTCGCGGCATTAAAAAGGTTGAGAACCACTGATATAGACAAATATACTAGTCTTCCAAACAACGGCCATACATGTTTCTATTCAGGTACAGAGCTAAAGTCAATAATCTAGTATTGTTATATTGTTCATTGTCCCACTGATGGCATCTGACACTCATAAAATTGATTATCAGAATGTTTAGTTGTCTAACTTTCTGATCAAGAAACTACAATTATCCTTTCATAAAACTTAACTTGGACAACCCCTACAAAGATTGCCAAATTTCTTGAGATAGCTCTGGCTTGCAGCAACTGACTGATATTCTCTTTTCACTATTGCTTCATGGGGGGGAGTTGTCCTGTATTTTAAATTTTATATATTTGTGCTTTATTGGTGTTTCTGTATTTTAAATTCTGCATTTGTGTTGTATTGGTCTCTGGGACAAAATATAAAATAAAATCAACAAATATACATCTCATTCATATCTATTTCTGCATACACATATCCTTCTTATTTTTGTCTTGTTGTTCTAGTAGTTCACTTCGAATAGACATAAGCTTGCAAAATACATCATTTTTGTGATTCAAAGGAGATAAATGTAGTTTCTTGCCAAGGCTTCACATATTATTAGAAAAAACATCATGTAAAGCCCCTTCCAACCTAGCTAGAAATGACTGTTAAACAATCCTTTCAGCAGTTATTTTAGTCTCTCACTCTCTAAATCTCCTTTGTAGAAACTCCACGTATGCTTTTTATAGTGCCAAGGCTGTACCTATTCCTGTACTCTTCCTGTTCTATTTATATATTACATGGATATATAAGCTCTTCCACCTTTCTTCCCTTTTTTCCAGATCTGCCAGTTTATGTAGTTATGAGACTTGTAATCAGCTTCCCCAGTCTAATTATCAAGAACTAAAAACATGACATAAATACCCATTACTGAAATGAGTCTAACTCTGCTTGGCAGATATTTTGCTGCATAATAGCAATGTGCTTTTCTTGCTGTAACATATTGTTGAGAAATCATTTTGACTGAACACTACTAAACAAATAGCTTAAAATGATCTATTTCAAAATGCCTCTGAGATTGCGTTCATGCCAATACATGGCTGTCATCACAAGAGAGAAAAGCAAAAGCGTTCCTGGAGCTCACATGCTGTCAAGCCCAAAGCCAAAGATGACGCAGTGAATTCCAATTCTTAATTTGCTTACACCTAATAGACAGAATCTTGCCAGATCAAAGCTATAACCTTCTAACCTAATAGAGATTACCTGGGAGATTCTAGGGTGTGAACTACCCTCAATCTTTTCCTCCTTTTGCTATCCGGTTCAGGACTACACAGTCTCTTATTTTGGACTTTTGGAATATGCAGCCTCCACCTTTGGAAACCGTGGAGTTCCTGCCAGGATTGACCCCCACTCTTTCTCCAGGTGCACACTCCATCACATATACATTCTTCATATGGCAACATTTGCAAAGATAGCAAACATGAACAAGCATTCCTTCATTAGAACTGCTTTGTACTATGTTCAAACATAATTTTTGCTGACCAAAAATTATTTGCCACCAGGAGTACAGCCCCAGGAGCGCACACTCAGGAGTGCTCTCCCACTTACCTTTATTTTCAGAATCCCTGCTTCCCTATTTATATCCATTAGAATTTATATCCATGTTTATTACAGCTTTCCTGTAATTCAAGTGCCCCCAATATGGCATCCTCTAGCTATGAGGCTATATTGTTTGGAATTATATTCAACTGAAGAATAGCAATTTGGGGAAAGCTGATATGACATACATCTCAGCAAATTGCACCCTGGGATGACATGTCTAGGCACCAAAACAAAGCATAGTCAGGTCTTGGTTAGTTATCGAATGAGAGACTGGGAGAGTATACCATGGCTGTAGGTTACCTTGAGAAGTTGAAATAATATCCTAGAAGAAAGAGATGGAGAACCACTTCTGTGTCGTTGTCCGAAAAATAGCATGAAACATCCATGAAGCCATCAGGAGTTAAACTTGCTACTTTTTTAAAAAAGCTACTTTTTCTATAATACATCAGATGAAAATTTTTGTCTGGATTTACACACTACCCTAAACCATAACATGAATTATTTGGGTCTGGCACAGTGAATTCAGCCACTGTGATTTGTAAGCATAAATTATGGCTTTTCTTTCATATATGAATACAGGTAGTCCTCAACTTACAACAGTTCATTTAGTGACCATTCAAAGTTACAACAGCACTGGAAAAAAAGTGAGCTATGGCTGTTTTTCACACATGACCATTGTACCATCCCCATGGTCACGTGATCAAAATTCAGATGCTCGGCAAGTGGCTCATATTTATGACAGTTGTAGTGTCCTGGGGTCATGTGATCACCTTTTGTGACCTTCTAACAAGCAAAGTCAATAGGGAAGCCAGATTCACTTAATAATCGTGTTATTGACAACTGCAGTGATTCACTTAACAATTGTGGTAAGAAAGGTCATAAAATAAGGAAAAATTCACTTAACATTCTTGTTTAGCAACATAAATTTTAGGTTCGGTTTCAGTCGTAAGTCAAGGATTATCTGCTTGAACCTAGTTGTGTAGCTTATTGATTTATTTAATCAACACATCTTGCTTGAAACAAATACTACTAGTGTAGTGTGTGAAATCAGCCAGAAATGTTTCTAAAGGTAAAATGAATTAATTTCTGTCTTCCTGATGCCATCCCAGATACTGTAGCTTTATTTTATTCTCATTTTTTTTGAACCCATGTGATCAACCTTTAAGGCTTCATATGTCTGCTTCTGGCTGATAATTATTTAGAACGTCATTTTCCAGTCTGGTGAACTCCAAATGTATTGGATGCCAACTGTTATCATTCATCACCAGCCAAAGGCTATATTGGCTGAGAATTATGGGAGTTAAAATCTAATGTCAGATATGAAAAAAGTTGGTTTATAAGATCCAGTGCTGAACACCGAGTCGTGATATGGCTGTTACTTTAACAGGATTCAACACAAAGAGGACTAATATAAAACTCCGTTGCAACTCTCAAGTTCAACATATAAATATTCCAACAATGTCTCAAAATATGGAACTAGAAATCTATTTTCTGTGCATTTTTTTCACAACAATGCTCCTGTATACAATAACTGTTTGCAAATCATATAAACACCTAAAAGGCAGCAGATCCAAACATGAGAGTAATACTTTATAAGTATAACCAATAAGATTGTGCAATACTTCAGATTCAGTTCCAATATGTTGCTAAGGAATGAGAGGAGTAGCCAGAAAAAGTTGCACCTCGGGCTGTTTTCAAATACTCCTTTTCAAAATTATTTCTATAGACTTTGAGACATATTTCTGACCCACCTTATTATCAGCTAGCTGATTCCCTCCCAATATTTTGCTAATAGTCAATAACATTTGACTACAATACAGTATATTGGCTGAATTCAGATACAAAAATAAGCTACCATTGTGATCTGACATCACTTGAGAAATGGGATCAAAATTTGGGGTAATGTTTTTAAATTATGTCAGGGCTAAAATGGTTCTTCTAATAGATATTAAAGTTAAGACACTTTTTAAGTTAACCTTGACAGATCCACTCAATTTTATTGAAAGCCTTTCAAAGGAATCTGTGAATCAGTCTAAATGTTAATCAATTTAAAGATTTGCCAGGTAGCAAGATTAGGTTTGATCTGAGATTCAAAGGCAACAAGATTCAGTTAGAACACTGTAGATTCGATTCAATAAAAGGTTCAATCATATGCTACAATGGGGGAGTTTCTGAATAAATTTAACTCTTTAATGTGTTGGGTTAGTATGGATGGAGCTCCTTGCTGGATAGATTTGTATATGTTTGGCATATTTTTACAGTGTTATGTAACCATATTCCCTGTCTTGTTCCTTTGCTTTTTATTGTATTTTTAACTTTGTGAGCTGCTGAGAGTCAGTCTGGAGTCAGGCAGAACTGAAATCAAATAAATAAGAATTGTAATAAACACAGCAAGGATGGTACACCCTTCTGAGAACATGAACTCTGTCAAATTAAAGCTAGCTATCTTCAAAGGTCTTGCTCAGATATTAACCTGCACTTCTTTTAAGAAAGAGGTCAGCAGAGATGAAGAAAGCAATGTCCAAATTGTTCAGCAAAACCTCCAAAAGTTAACCATTGAGTTTGCAACTATTTTTAAAAAAGTAAATAAATAGGATAAGTGAGTGTTGTACATACAACGTTACTCTGATACAAAAAAACAGCCTGCAATGGACCTTAACAGCAAGTACATTATCTGAGACCCATTCAGGCAGTGAAGCAGCCTCAGAATTAATATTTAAAAACTGGAGAGATGGGGGGGGCTATGGTGGGGAAGAAAGTATTCAAGAAGTACAAACTGGACAGAGAGATTAATAGGCTATCGAGTGAGCAAATACATTAAGAGTTAAGATAAGAATAAAAAGATATGGATTTGGAAAAACACAAAGTCAATGATCAAATCAGTCAATCCTAAAGGAAATCAACCCTAACTGCCCTTTGGAAGGACAGATACTGAAGCTGAAGCTCAAATACTTTGGCCACCTAATGGGAAAGAGGACTCATTGGAAAAGGTCCTGATGTTGGGAAATATTGAAGGCAAAATGAGAAGGGGATGGCAGAGAATGAGATGGTTAGATAGTGTCATCCACTCAATGAACATGAATTTGGACAACTCCAGGAGAGAGTGGAAGGTGGGGGGCTTGTGTGCTGTGGTCCATGGGGTCATGAAGAGTCAGACATGACTTAGCGACTGAACAACAACAACAAATAAAACACAAGAAACAGTAAGCTAGATTGAAAAGAGCAGCAGGGGGAAAAAATCTGTTTTTTTAATTCACCCCAAGCAAACTTGCCTTAACAAATTCTATGCAAAGCATAAGACAGAAATAACATGGCAGCAACTAATATATCCCCCTGTCCCTTTCCCCATCATGGGCAAATGCTCTAATAGGCAGGGTTCACAAAGCTGATAAAACATGTTGGCTGGCTACAGGGAGTATGCCAGGCAATGCTTTGGATTATTTTTAGAAGTAATGACATTCATTCATATTTACAAAAGCTGGGATTCTAGCAGGGGTTTAAATAATAGGAGGAAAATGATGAATCATTAACACAGTATTTACAAATATGATAAACTGTGTAGCCAGTTTCACATACAGAATTATTATATTGCTACACAATTTGCCATTAGTTTAAACAAAATCAAATGCTGAAATGGATCTAATTGACATTAAGCTAACCTTGGACAATAATCAATGAACCATATCAGTTCATAAAGTAAATAACACATGCAGTAAAATGAATGGCAACAGATGGTAGAAAGTCATATCCCAGATATAGTTTCAGGACAGAAGGAGAAGTGGACAAATTTCTTGTAACAAAACCTCTCATTGGCTCAGGCTTCCTGAAAAGTGATCTAACAATGGTGATCTTTCCAGAAGGTTATTTTGACTACCTTTTTCCGCCAACCACTTCCCAAACCTGCCAAGCAAAGATTTATTATTTTTAATCTGAAAGTAAACAATGATAATCTCCTATGAGATTTTATAACAAGTCAATTTGAACTCTAAGGCCTCTAACTAAGATGGGGGCCACATATCAGTTGCAACAAACAGATCCTCAGAACAAATAATGTGACCCAAGACATTGACTGCCTCAAAATCAACCTCAAATTCTCAGAAGTTTGAAGCCAGTTTAAGAAGCACTCCAAAAGAACCTATATTCACAAAGCAGAGATAATTTCCTTAGCAGCAGTTCCCTCATTAAAATCCTAGCAGGATTGAAATACAGCCACATCTACATATGTGAGTATCTGTCTGAGAAAAACACAATGATTATTTTGATTGTCTTGTCCTCGTCTTTCTGTCTTATAGTCTTTCAAGGGATGGCTGTCTTCATTGGGAATATCTTCTTCCAACACAACTCATGTAGCAGAGCATCTCTCCACAGAACTGAAAAGTCCTAGCCATAGTGGTACAAATATCAAAGGCCTTAAAAATTAATGCTAAACTGAAGTGCCCATCTTCTGTATAAACACTTGGCTGTACACTTCTACTCACAGAAAGAGATTCTTTTTAACTGGCTGGCAAAGGAGGCTTCATTCTGATTTCAGTAGCTCTCAATTTCTTTCAGCTTGGTTTAAAATAACCTTGCTTTCTATTGATTTGTTCTGAAGTTCCTGTAGCAGAAACAACAGCTATTTCGTTGTTTCTTAATTAGCTTAAGGCCTAATAAATGAGTATCTAGGGCTCTGTAAACCTCATAAGTAAGACAAGGATGGCAAAGTAATATCCTGAATAGGCTTTTCTTCAAATCTGGAACTCATCTATGGAATTCTTGATTTGGATTATTTAATCCCTTTCCTATGTTCATACAGTAGGGAAAGTCTTCCACCAAAATGGGAAAAGCTGTGGTAGTTTTCACCAGTTTATACAATTTTATAGAATTATACTCAGTGTACTTGAAGCCTTTATCACACAGTAATCATGTCACAAAAGGAATGGTAAGGAAAATATTTTAATTAAGAGGGCTCCTCATATTTCTCCTATGTACAATGATGTCACAAAGAAAGGATAATTCCCTCATGTAGTGATATTACCCAACACTGAGAGTAGACTTTATAGTTAAGAAGATCCCTAAAAGTATTTTTAATTAAGGACAGCCAGAAACCCCTGACAGCCAAATCTTGAAATATCTCTCTGCTTCTGTAATATATTGAAAAATAGCATAATGATGCCCACAACCCTAAAATTATCTGCGCCTTATCCTGTACAATTCTTACACGAAGAATCTCATAAACTTGACTTTTTCCAAAAATGACTGACTGCAGAGTCATATTCCAATTTAGAATTCCTGGTTCCTCAATTTCTCTACCCCCTGACTTTCTGAAATCTTCAACTCATCCTCATTGCCAAAGCAATCTAGGTAAGTAAATTGTGTCAGCCAGAAATGAAATTGTAATTGGGTTAGCTGTTAATATTACTTTTCAGAAATTAAATTCTTTAGTCCTTCTAGCAGTGCTGCCAATATGTAGAGCAGTGATATCCAACATTGACAACTTTAAGACTTGTGGACGTCAATTCCCAGAATTCCTTGCTGGCTCGGAATCCTGGGAGTTGAAGTCCCCAAGTCTTCAAGTTGCCAAGGTTGGACACCCCTAGTGTAAAGAATTAGGAAGATAACCTTGATGGAGATATGCAGGAACCATTATCTAGGGGGGGGAATCTGAAGCATTTTTTAAAAAATACAGAATTCAAGGTAACATTCAGAAAAGGCTCAAACAGACACCTCCTTAATTCACTGAACTATAAGTGGGGGGAGGTATAGTGCAATCAGTTAAATAAGTCTATTATTATAATCAATCCTAATAAAACTAGTTTTAGTTTTCCTGTGGAGCTGATTTGTCTACCTAGTGGAATTGATGCAAGGCATTACTCCTGGAGAAAAATAAAATATAAAAGATGGTGGTAGATTTGCAAGTTTGCATCTGAGCAGCCCAAGAAAATCCTGTGAACTTTCTTTGGAGATGGGGAAACAAAAAAAAAGATGCAATCATTTGAACAACTTACACTATTAACCATGTTTATATTGGTTTCATTTATTAGCTTTTTTCAAGCTAGCTCACCTGCCACTGGCTGACCTACTATGTTCCAAAAAAATAGCAAGACTGCCTCTATATAAGTGTCTTGGCACATAAAAGGGAGAACGGATTAAATGATCAACCGTAAGCAATATATATGTTTATAGGAACTGGGAAATCTGACATTACCACTAAGTTGAATACAATTGAGCAATAAATGAAGTAAAAGCAATCAGCTGGTCTCCCACATTCAGCAATCAGGGCACACCTTCAGATTATTTTCCACTTGTTTCCTTCATTTCCTTCATGTTATGCAAGACACTTCTCATTGCATCAAAGAGCATATGATTGAGAAGGGGAAGGTGTCTTAAGCCTTGTTCTGTCAATCTTTTTCTTAGCCTCTGGCCAATAAAAAGACTAAGGAACATTTCTGAGTATTCTATATTTCCAAGAGACTAAGAAAGCATTGATCTCATTAAAATACCACCTAGAGAATTGATATTATTTGAATAAAAATGCCTATTGCCTAATTTTGGCACATGTTCAGTGATTTAGAGTCCCTTTTGCTCACAATTTCTAATTCAGGGGATTATTTGATGAACAGGATAAACTTCTCTCATTTCCCCTAACTATACTCTTTTTAAACACCAGGGGAAAAAAATAAAGAAACCAACAGCTGTTCATTACAGAATCTTCAAACTGTACAGCAAATAGGTTTGTCAAAGTTTGGCACTTATATTTATGTGTAATTCAGTTTAAAGTCCATAATCAATTCAACTGAGCAACTAATGTCAGCCTGAGATAAAGTATTTACTAATTTTATAGCAAACTGAAAGGAAAATGGATGGGGGAATATTTTGTTTTCTTTAAAAAAATATCAGGGTGAATATTACTAATTTATTTTTATTTATTTCCTCATTTTATTTATATCCTTTCTTTCCTTTAGTTGTAGGAAAGCATGTGACATATGAGTCTCTCCTAATTTTATCTCTGCAAAAACCGTGGTTCAAAGTCACTCAGTGAACTCCACAGTCAAGTGAAGCCTTGAATATGAATCTCACCAATAAAAGTTCAGCACCCCTTCATTTCTGTACTACGGAAGTGCTGGAGAAGAGGGAAGTAGATTAAAATAATTGTCACAAGAGCAAGCTAATCGGCATTCTGTACAGTTGATTTCTGTTTGGCATAGGAAGAATGGGTTGCTCCTGAGCTCAACTATCTTAGGAATTTGGAATACCTACTCAAAAAAGTATATGTGAAAATGGACAGTAAGTTAACCACTTTTCTCCATCCTCAACCTCTATGTAATTAAAGATCAGGACACCTTTCAAGACATCTTCCTACTCACAGTGAATTGGTTCTCCCATGAGCAAAATCAGACATTTCTCAGTGTGAAGTCAAAGGTTAAAATTTTTTAATTCAGTACTATGGGAATCTTGGGTAAGACCACAACACAAAGAGACAGCAGAGCAGAACCAATGAAAAATTAAGGGTGGAGATACTTTGCTGAACAGATATCATTCTAAATCCTTGACTTACCAGCATTCATTTAGTGACCGGTTCAAAGTTACAACAGCACTGAAAAAAGTGACTTATGACCAGTTTTCACACTTATGACCCTTGTACCATCCCCATGGTCACGTGATCAAAATTGGGTGCTTGGCAACTGACATGTATTAATGACAGTTGTACTGTCCTGATGGGATCATGTCAGAACCATTTGTAACCTTCCCAGGAGGCTTCTGACAAGTAAAGTCAATGGGGGAAGTCAGATTTGCTTAACAATCACATGAAACATTTAATAACTGCAGTGATTTGCTTAAGAACTGTGGCAAAAAGATTGTAAAATGAGATTCAACTCACTTATCAACTGCCTCAGTTAGCAATAGAAATTTGTGGCCCAATTGTGGCCCTAAGACAGTTAAGGACTACCTGTAATTTGACCAGGGTTAAAAATGTAAGAGTCTTCAGATTGAACAGTTCAAATTGTGACTACAATTACTTAAGCAAAGAGGCACAACTCCAGGTCCTAGATCAGATGTTCTGGCTCCATGAAAGACATATATATTCCTATCTCTATATCTATTTTACTCATTCCCCCCCCCCAAAAAAAGATTTTATTTTCTGACAGAAGCTTCTGACTAATCTCTGGTGCTTTTTAATACAGATAGTCCTCAATTTACAACAGTTCATCTAGTGACCGTTCAAAGTTACAACATCATTGAAAAAAGTGACTTATGACTGTTTTTCACATTTACAACCTTTACAGCATCCCCATGATCATGTGGTCAGATGCTTGAGAACTGATTCATACTTATGACTGCTGCAGTGTCCCAGGTTCATGTGATCAATTTTTGTGACCTTCTGACAAACAAAGTCAATGGGGAAGCCAGATTCACTTAACAACAGTGTTACTAACTTAACAACTGCAGTGATTCACTTAACAACTGTGGCAAAAAAGGTTGTAAAATAAGACAAAACAACAGTGTCTCACTTAGCAACAGAACTTTTGAGTTTAATTGAGGTCGTTAGTTGAGGACTACCTATATACTAAATGTAAAATATATATGATGCTTCCCTTCCCTGTTCTTTTTTAAAGATAATTGTTGACAACATTAATGTGACTATTTTTCCCTTTCTTTTTTCTAAATTCTTTTCTACAATTTTTCTTTCTGAAGGATAAAACTGAGGAAACGTAATCATCTGCCAAACGCAGCAAATACAGTAAAAGAATATGAAATGTAAACTGTTTACTTATAGATGCTTCCTTACCTACATTTTGGATATTTACATTCCAATTCAGCATTATCTTCTTTTTTCACATTTCTCAAATCAATTAGCATTGGGGCTCATCATCTTTTGCAAAAATTAAATAAAAGCTGAGCCAAGACTTTTTTTTTCTGATATCTCCACTATTTGACTTCTTTCCACTTTAAAATAGACTCCTTCAAACTTTCATTCTCAACGTCTTTATGATTTAATATTTCCTCCACCTTTTCTTAGTTTCAAAATGGCTAGCCCATATAGTCTCAGCCATCATCCCTCCATTGCTTCCTTGATATGTTTTGTCTATTTTTAGCATATGAACAAGAGGCTGGCTATAGTCACTTTTTATTTCATTATTTCTATAGCATTGTAATGAACATAATCATTGGCCAACCACATCAAAGGTGCGCATCAAATTCATTAAGCTATGTACAATTCCCAGAGCCCTTCAAAAATTGTTATAAAATTTCTATGTTTCATGTAATATAAGTGGAAAATAATTAAATACATAACCTGAGAGCAGTGTATAATCACAGTAGCCTTATATGTTAATTAAATGTTGTTCAAATTGAGATGAAATATATTTAATAATATCATTGGCCCCGCATTAAAAACTAGTATAATGTACACACCCCAAAATGTAAACACCTGAACCATGTGAAAATTAATCGGTTGGTGTGGGCTGGGATGTTATCAATATATAAATGCTGCTCATTCTGCCTCTATTGCTTACATAAATCCAGTGAAGTAATAGATATCTTGAATTTATTTTGGGGTATAATAAACTGAAATGTAGTTGTGACATGTTGTTGAGTAGGTGATTACCAGTCAGCCTAGACTAGATTATAGATGCCTCAAAAAAAATCCTATTGGTATCTGTACATGTATATGTACATGTACATATACATGTACACATATATCTATGTAAATAAAAATATAAATGTTCGTTTGTTCAAAATCTTAAATCTCCGAAGGTTCTTTACCGATTGCTTTGAAATTTTGACACAATGTTGCATTCGAATACGCGCGTGTTTTTATATACCTATATTATATAGATGTCACACCTGTGACAGGTAAAAACATGCTTTTTTGAAAAATAGCACCATCTGTTGGACATAAAAGCAACACACGCTTTTACCAGACTGAGCCACAGCAACGCGTGGCTGGGTACAGCTAGTTTTGTATATATTCCTGGATCCATCACTTTCAATAAATATGCAGGTAGCTTCTGGACCTCAGGTGATCTCCAATACAATACTGCAACTCTATCTGGACATCAATCATTCTGGGAAACATCCTGGTTGAATTATTGCATTGTATATGGAACATCCCTTTGGAAATAGTTCAGAAATTTTAGTTAACAAAAATGCTAGATTAATCACTGAGATGGATAAATGCAGATTTGATCTGTCAGTCTAATCCAAGGTTTTAATTGTGATTTTTTAAAGCTCTAAAAGCTTGGACCTTCCTAAAGGGATAGACATGAAGTCCTCCAGATGTTTTTTCAACAACTCTTATAAACAATATTCAGCTAAACTAAAGTAAGTATTGGGAGCTGTAATACAGAAGAATGTCTTAATAGTCAAACATTGTTCACATTTTATCTTTTTTAAAAAGCTTCATGTATACCTACTTGAACACTTTAGTAGTCTTTGATTACTCAGCATTACTCCTATTTAAGCTAGATCTTTGGGGTAGAATGATATATATAAAACAAAGAAGTTTTTTTAAGGATGCTCTTTCAAAGGACTTCATCTGGTTCCAACTTTTATTATATTTTCAGAATTAGATAAAGAGAATCCTCCTCCCATGTTCAGAATTTTAGATTATAATAAGTTGGAAATCCTTTTCATGAAGCTGTGTTAGATAGGTTCATTAATAATTTTTATTTTGTTTGTTGACTATACAAATTGTTTTTTATTCCCAAGAATTCTTATTATTGAATGGATTAAAAAGAAAGAAAAAGGTTACAGTGAATGTCTAAAATAAGTGAATGTTGATATTTATGTGTGGATGTTGACTATTCTAGATGAAATTTGTATAAGTTTATAAGTGATTTGATTCATGTAGTTATTTTTTTTTTCTACCTCCCGGTCAAGAAATTACTGCCCAAATAGTTAACATCAGACAAATCCAACAGACTTGCCAAATGCTGTTCCAGAAGGATGCTTTTCAATTAGAACTGAATGGAGACATGTGGAAGAGTTCTTGTCTGCTTTTTGTTTTGCTCGTTCTTCCTCTTCAGTGGTTTCAGTGATGATAACTACTAATAGCATGAACTGAAACCAGACATTCTGAATGAGAGGTTAGATTGTTCTATCTGTCAGGTATCAGTCATTGCTAATCAGCCAATATTTGTTGAGATATATCTAGAACAGTCTTGCTTAATTAGGTTTGAACATCAACTCCTGGAATTATTAACAATTTTAGCTTTATTCCAGAATAAACATAACACATATGGAGGAAACCACGAGATGGAAGGTTAACCTAAGGACAAATTCATATATTTTTAGAATGAACATTCTTCCATATTCTATTCACTTTTTATACTGTATATACTTTAACTTCTCTGAGGACCATCAAATTCTAGCAGCCTAGTACTTATCCAAGTTTGATTTCCTTACAAAGTAAACTATGACAATTTGCAAAATGTATTTATAAATATATGCATGTATACATGTAGATATGAAATTTGTCTACTATCTGAAACTCATCAGACCCATAGATGGAAGAATGCAATTTACCACCTGAAAGAACAACTACCGTAAATCTACTGAATCAATCAGAATTTCTGAGAGGCATTCTTGCATGCTATGAAGCTGTTAGTCTGCAAAGTTTGCAAAACCCTGTCTCTACTCGGCTCCCAGGAGACCTAGATCCCCCGGCCCGGGATCATCGGCTGTTGTTGTGCAACGCCAGGTCCGTGGTAAATAAGGCCCCCCTCATACAAGATCTTATTTTAGAGGGGGGTGCGGACCTGGCGGGTATTACTGAGACCTGGTTGGGCGTAGAAGGAGGAGTACCTCTTGTAGACATCTGCCCACCAG
>NW_015387987.1:112544-143407 GCF_001527695.2 Protobothrops mucrosquamatus | reverse complement strand
ATTTTAATTGGAAACACAGCTGGTAATATTTGGTTTTAATTCGGCTTTTATCGGGGTTTATTCTTTTGTATTTTTGTATTGTGTATTTTTTGTATTTTGGGTATATTATTTGTTTTTAATATGCTGTGAACCGCCCTGAGTCCTATGGGAGAAGGGCGGTATACAAATTAAAATAATAATAATAATAATAATAATAATACACTTGTTCACCTCAAAATAGTAGCTTCTGTATTTGGTAAATTTTCTGCCACATGGTACATTCTGCATTTACTACATTCTTAAGCTTTTTGTGTGTTTGGACAAGTCCCTGCAGTTTTTTTGCCCAGTATTCAGAAGTGGTTTGCCCGTCTTCTTCCTGAGACCAAGAAAGAGTGACAAGCCCAAGGTCACCCAGCTAGGTTTGTGCGTAAGGCAGAATCAGAACTCACAATCTCCTGATTTCTAGCGTTGTGCCTTAACCACTACATTAAACTGGCTCTCATTCTTAGGCTTGAGAAAGTGGGAAAATATGTTCCCTACTAGAGTTGTGCATGCTTTAAAAATAGATTCAGAAGAAATGCTTTGGGTCTCATAAGAATGTGAGTGCAGTACATGCATGCATGCATGCATTAAATTTAATATAACTTTTTAAACAACTGCATTTTTGCAAGTTCACACAGACACCTGAAAAAAGAAGTTGCTTTCATGTATACCAGGAAAGCACTCTATTCATAACATTCACAGCCCTATTCTCTATCTCCTTCTGTGATAGTTTTTCTGACATAGAATCACTCTGCATCTTCTAAATGGAAAAGGGAAGGTGGTCTACAAGTAACTCCCAAAGAGATGAAAGAATGAATGTTCTGAATGATTCGTATGATTTTGCCTCTACCAAGGCTCTAACCAAAGACTGCCTTAAATTACAGAGAAGGTCTTGGCACAGGTAGGTGTCCCCCAAATGCATAAGCTATTGATACCCAAATTCATAACCTTATTGATACTCATTTCATAAACTCTATGGCTATAATTAAATGAAACAATCTCTGATCTCTGATATTCAGAATATATACAGTATAATCATCCCATGTATAAAGTGTGGTAACCAAGCACACATGTTCAGGCAATAACGTTCCCATTTATTTCAAAATTCTGAGGTTGTAGGAGTAGACTGTTGATTAATATATTAAAAAAAAACAGGGACCACACTAATATCCAAGATTGATGTCAACCCAGTGAGGTAGTCCAGACAGGAAGCATGACCAAATGGATTATTCTACTTTATTGTAAGGTTACATTAACAGAAACTTGCAAATCTGAAAGTCCATTTCTTCTGACACTAATAATGACACCATAGTCATTCAGTAAGAATAAAATAGAAGTTCAAATTCTCATTCATTGTGACACATTCTCTATTTTTTCATTACTTTTGCTTATTTCTTCATACTCCAAATTTAACTAAAGTTGCACTAAAGAAGCACTATAAAAGTATGGCTCAAAATAGTATACAGTATCCCTTTTTTGTAAATCTATATTAGGACACATTGCATGTCTCCAGTTTTTGAAAGCTAGAAGTTTCCTTGCCATTAGATCCATGCATATGTGAAAGATCTCTGCCAAATCCAGTTGCCATAACAACAAGAGCCACTTTTACAGCAATAGAGTCTCATTAGCTCTAGAGGGGTTTTACATGTATTTTATAAAACTTCCTACAAATAGAAATAAGGAAAATATATACAGAAGGAAATATATAGAAGTAGTTCCACAGCCTACCTAGAATAACAGAGATCTGAGGTCAACATTAAGTGACTGGAGAGTCACTTAGTTTATTCAGCAGGTTCAATTTTCAAAGGGTAAAACTTCAACTGATATTTCCAAAGGTTCCCCTGACAGAAAATTGTCTTCACGGGCTTGACTTTCACTCTTTTGAACTTAATGATGTGCAGGACAAATACATAGAGAAAAATCAGGCCATCTTGCTGTCATCCTTTCACTTGTCAGCTTTACAGAAGTCTTTGACATCTTCACAGTTATAGTTTTTCATAGTTTCTTTAAATGTGATTCATCAAATAAAGCCCACACAATACTAAGTCACAAACCAGCTTTTCCTAACCTATTTCCCACCAAATATATCATCTTTTAACCAGGCTGCCTGTAAGATCATGAGCACAGAAATCCAACTCCATTAGAAGATACCAGATTGGGAAAAAAGCAGTCAATCATACTTTAAAGCATGGGTGTTCAGCCTTGGCAATTATAAGACCTGTGGACTTCAAGTCACAGAATTCCCAAGCCAGCCTTGCTGCCAACGTTGGACACCCCTGGTTTAAAGCCACTAATGGTTGTGTCAAATATTTTGCTGTTTGCTTGGTTAGACTTAAGAAAGCCCTTTAGCACTTCAGACAGAATTCAATAATATGGATTGAGGCCACCCAATACATCAGGTATTGGACAATACATGTTAATACAAGTTATCCAAATTCTGTTCTCCTGACACTTTTTAACTAACTGGTCCCCTGATTATTATTATTTTTAACTAATAGCCAGATCTTTTACTTTAATCTTCATTGTCTCTTCACTTGACATTTCTTGCCAAATAACAAGGCAGTACTGAAAAATGTTAAGCTGTTTGATTACCCCTCATAGCACTGATGATGTTACCCAGGGCTTTTTTTCTCATAGAAAAACCTTGTAGGGTAGGCAAGGCGGGTTGTATGACGTGTGTGAGTTCTGGCACCTTTTTTTTTTTTTTTTTTTACAAAAAAAGCACTGATGTTACCTAATGAAATGTCTGCAAGCAAACAGCCAAGCTCAGAGAGCACCAAGTACTCCACAGTTCAACCCTAAGCTACATATATTCTCTTTTTTATATATGCAGGTTAATTCTTTTATACAATAGTATTCAAGATTACATTTCGAACCCAAAACTACAATAGGATAGTCTGAAATATTTTCCCTGCACCTCCTGTCATATTCTTAGTCATCTCTGTTAGGACAACAGGATTAAGCCATTCTCCCTATCTGAGGTATGGGAATTCTTTGTAATGGTGTGGAAGTAAAGTCCTGACCTATTTCAGGCTAAGCATGCAAGCATTTACAGGCTTCAGCAGATAGAGTAATAATGTGTAAAAGCAAACATGCACATTAAACAAAAAAGCAAAGTCTTGCCCGTGAGTGTCCAAAGCTAAATCAGAGCATGGGTGACATAACTCAGGAATACTCCAAGCTTTCAAGAGTCATGAAAAATAGTCAGCAGATTTGGTGTTAGAAAGCCAAGGTTCAGGCAGTACATGAGATTCAGAGACATGGAAGCATGGAACAATTATTCCCATCTGTCAATCTAGCAAGGTAGTCCAGACAAAAAGCATGAAGAGATGGCCTAGTTCTACTGTATTGTAAGGTCAAACCCTGTTGACTTTACAGCCCAATAAATTAGTGATGGTCCCTTCTGGGACATTCACCATGCCCCTTTTTTGAGGACTAAGCTGCCCCTTTTCTGACAGTTATCCTGGCTATGACTCTTCCCCCTGTCCCCCAAAGTCATTCTCACATACTATTACCACTGACAGTTCCACTAACATCACGGCTACTGGCAATGCTCAATTAATACCTTTGCCACTTTTGCTTCTCCAACAACCAAACTCAGCTCTCAAAGGATACCAGAGTGAAAATCGGAGAAACCATTTTGCATTTTTTCAGAATTGCAAGTCTATAATAGGTTTTGGCAGAATATGTAAAATTGAGACTAATATCCAAAAGGCATCACAAAATCCTCTTAGATAAGTAAATCTACCTAATCTACAGTTTAGCCAGATCACATATCTAGTCTACACTCACTTGGAATGGTGAACACCAGCCAAAAAGATGCTCCAGGTGAATTCTGAAACTTAGTCCTTAATGTCAGGATAAAGGCACTTCCCTTCAAGAAGGGACTAAAAATCTAATTTAGGTTATACTTATGAAAAATCTTGAAGATTTTTGTGCAAACCAAAAATTTGATTAAAAAAATAAGACACAAAACAGCATACAACTACAGAAGAATATTCAGTGGAATTTCTTGAGGCGTTACTTTGCTTCAAATGAATCAGAATGTATACATAGGGAGCATATTCATTATTTTACGTAACAGTACTTAAATCCAAATTTGGATGTACACCAGGGAAGCCCAAATTGTCACGCACAAGTACAAAGTATGCTTGAAGGAGATAAATCTATTTTTCTCATATTACCAAATTAATTGCTAAAATAAAAAAGGCAACTAGTAATTATAACGAGGCATCTGGATTAACTCAGGTATTTTTCCTGCAACTCTCTTTTTATTTAACTGAATGTCATCATCTTTTTGACATTTTAACTATAAAATATTTTTAATATGACCATTCTGACTTTGTTGGGGGTGGGTTACTTTTCAATTTTTTAGAATAACTCACTTCCTACAGCACCTTCTGTATACTAGGCTGCCTGTGTATTTTTAAAGGGTGGGGAATAACACAATGAGTCAGTCTTGGCATGAAGCTCTTTGTGTAGGCAAAATGGTATTGACATAATGTGCTCAACTACCACTTCTTCCAAAACAGCCTAGGATATTAGCATCTGCTTCCTGAATCTGGCTTTTGATCAAGCCAGCATACTGTTTTCTATCTATGAAGCTCAAAGCAGAATTATTTATCCTCATTCTCACACTGAGTGAGGCAGGATCAGGCTCAAATCCGGAGACTTTGGAACACCCTCTTTATTGCACCCTCTTTATCTAGTTAAAGCTGCAACACTGAGTGTTCTCACCCTTAGTGAATGCTGTGAGGTAATCTTCTGAGGAAGATTTCATAAGATTGCACTACTACGTCACACATGAAACATGTATAAACATTAGCAACACTAAAGAATTAAAGTCTTCCCCTGTGAGAGTTCAAAGCTAAATCAGAGCATAGGTAAACACAGTAGACCAAACTTCCAGGAATCATGGAAAGGTGGTCACTGGTCAGGTGTTGAAAGCCAAGGTACCATAGTACATGTGATTCAGAGGCTCTCACTTGCAAGACATTTTATCTCTTCTGCACTGTTTCATCTCTGAACTATCCCTGATAAGGAATTATTCCAATTAAGGTGTCAAGCTATGAATTTCATTTGGACAGCCTTAGACCAGTAATAGTTTCCCCAATCCGCATGGCAAATGGTGATGGATGTGGAGACTTGTTACATATTTCTTATCTGTACTTTAGATCACTCGCTCATTGCGTTAAAGTTGGCATGCTGGTTCCAGCTACAATTTTACAACGTAGGTTGACTTTCTTTGAAAACTAAATGATGACGGAAGGATAATTATATATTTACTATATTAAAGGCTTTGGAGGTAAAAAATAATTAAACTGTAATAGATATCACCAAAGATAGGGACTGCAGCCAAGAAATTAAAAAAACGCTTGCTCCTGGGGAGGAAAGCTATGGCAAATTTAGACAGCATACTAAAAAGCAGAGACATCACCCTGCCAACAAAAGTATGTATAGTCAAGGCCATGGTTTTCCCAGTTGCAATATATGACTGTGAAAGTTGGACAATAAGAAAGGCTGAGCGCAAAAGAATTGAGGCCTTTGAACTATGGTGCTGGAGAAGACCCCTGCGAGTCCCTTGGACTGCAAGGCAATCAAACCAGTCAGTCCTAGAGGAGATCAACCCTGACTGCTCTTTAGACGGCCAGATCCTGAAGTTGAAATTTTGGCCACCTAATGAGAAGGAAGGACTCACTGGAGAAGAGCCTAACGCTAGGAAAGTTTGAGGGCAATAGAAGAAGGGGACGACAGAGAATGAGGTGGCTGGATGGAGTCACTGAAGCAGTAGGCGTGAGTTTAAATGGACTCCAGAAGATGGTAGAGGACAGGAAGGCCTGGAGGAACGTTGTCCATGGAGGCGCGATGGGTCGGACACGACTTCGCAACTAACAAGAAATAGATATATAAATGTAAAGCCTATTTATCTCCCAGATAAGCTTTCATATGACACAACTTGATGAGTCATCTTAAAAGAGGTCACAAAGTCAACCTGAGAATTGCACTTTCACTCTTTCTGACTCCCCACTGTAGCTCTTGAACCAGCAATCTGGAAGACTGATGGCAGTGTAATTCCGTTTTATCACAAAACTCTAAATACAGCCATTACTTGTAAGCCAGCCCAGCATAGGAAAGGCTGACAGCCATTGTGTTTCAATTGCTTCATTATACCCCAAAATGCTTTGTTACAGATCAAATCGTTGATACAACTTGCATAAGTTAAACCTTTGTTCCAAAAGAAAATGCCTCCATGAAGGAAGAAAGGAAAGATAAGTTGGTCTGATAAATGGAATTGTCAATCCACATGTAGGAATACACCTGGACATTAGCCATCTGCACAAAAGTTTTTACTTTGGGATTCATTCCAAAGATTTTCCTATGTTGCTTACATCTTCATTTTCAGGGTGCATATATTCAGTTCTTCCTGATTTGGCTCATTCAGTGCCACTGCAAAGTAACTCCAAGGTGCCGCAAAAAAAATGTTATTATTATTTTATTATTAAAAGTTATTTAAGTCAGAGGTCCCCAAACTTTTGGGCACCAGGGACCAGAGAATGCATGGTGTTGTGTGCTGCCTGCATCCCACAGATGGGGCTTTGCTTGTTTGTGTGGACCGGTTGCTGTCATGCTATGGCCCAGTACTGGTCCACGGACCAGGGGATGGGGACCCCTGATTTAAGACATAAATACATAAGGAAAGCATTTTCTGCCAGCCCAAATGTATCTGACCCAAAATTTTCTATTTTGAATTATGGTGTTGCTCCGGATCTAAAGATAGAACAATCTTTCCAATTGCCACCACCTGAAATTCTTTTGACTAGAAACATCTGACACTGAACCCAAGATTGTCTACCATTAAAACTAGATTTATAGAGGGGGGAAAAACCCCTATCTGACATTATTTTCTACCGGTCTTCATTCAACCTGGTGAAAGAAAATTCTGTTTAGAAATTATTTCAAAAGAGAAGAGATTGCATTGAAGCCATAGGTATACAGTGTGGTCTGCTTAGCAATTCTTCAGTTACAATATGGGTAGATTGTAGGTGTGAATGTCCTGCCTCTCATTTTATAATCATCTCACAATGAACTCCTGCCTTCCTGAAGTTACTGAAGAGCTCCCACTGGGCCTTTTCAGATTTAGAAGTGTGGGCAGCCTGGAAGCTTCAGAGTGATCGAAAAATGAGTAATGAAACAGAAAAAAAAATGTTTAAATGTCAACGCCAGTTTCAGCACATTATACTTAAAAGAAGTCTTGTGCCCCTGTAAGTAATTCTGCCTTAATGTATTTCAATGGAATTTAAGCAAAAATAAGGGACACGGGGTGTTGAAGAAAGTTGATTTTAGCCAGTCATGAAGTACCTGCAGCATATGCCATCAAATTCCTTTGAAAGAAATACTTGTATTTAGGATTGCACTCTAAGATATTATTTTTTATTATCTAGAGGCAGGGCTTTTTTTCAGCCGGAACGCGGCGGAACCGCGTTCCGGCACCTTTTTCCGGGCCGGCCGCACCGGGCGCAACATCTGGGGGGGCGCGCTCGCACTCGCAGCTCTCTGCCCCTGCCTGGCTCACAACCGCGGCCATAGGGAGGCTCGGTCGGCGCGCCCCTGGCCCGTTTCCTAGGCGACCCTGCCCGAGCANAGCAAAACCTCCAAAAGTTAACCATTGAGTTTGCAACTATTTTTAAAAAAGTAAATAAATAGGATAAGTGAGTGTTGTACATACAACGTTACTCTGATACAAAAAAACAGCCTGCAATGGACCTTAACAGCAAGTACATTATCTGAGACCCATTCAGGCAGTGAAGCAGCCTCAGAATTAATATTTAAAAACTGGAGAGGTGGGGGGGGCTATGGTGGGGAAGAAAGTATTCAAGAAGTACAAACTGGACAGAGAGATTAATAGGCTATCGAGTGAGCAAATACATTAAGAGTTAAGATAAGAATAAAAAGATATGGATTTGGAAAAAAAAACAAAGTCAATGATCAAATCAGTCAATCCTAAAGGAAATCAACCCTAACTGCCCTTTGGAAGGACAGATACTGAAGCTGAAGCTCAAATACTTTGGCCACCTAATGGGAAAGAGGACTCATTGGAAAAGGTCCTGATGTTGGGAAATATTGAAGGCAAAATGAGAAGGGGATGGCAGAGAATGAGATGGTTAGATAGTGTCATCCACTCAATGAACATGAATTTGGACAACTCCAGGAGAGAGTGGAAGGTGGGGGGCTTGTGTGCTGTGGTCCATGGGGTCATGAAGAGTCAGACATGACTTAGCGACTGAACAACAACAACAAATAAAACACAAGAAACAGTAAGCTAGATTGAAAAGAGAAGCAGGGGGAAAAAATCTGTTTTTTTAATTCACCCCAAGCAAACTTGCCTTAACAAATTCTATGCAAAGCATAAGACAGAAATAACATGGCAGCAACTAATATATCCCCCTGTCCCTTTCCCCATCATGGGCAAATGCTCTAATAGGCAGGGTTCACAAAGCTGATAAAACATGTTGGCTGGCTACAGGGAGTATGCCAGGCAATGCTTTGGATTATTTTTAGAAGTAATGACATTCATTCATATTTACAAAAGCTGGGATTCTAGCAGGGGTTTAAATAATAGGAGGAAAATGATGAATCATTAACACAGTATTTACAAATATGATAAACTGTGTTGCCAGTTTCACATACAGAATTATTATATTGCTACACAATTTGCCATTAGTTTAAACAAAATCAAATGCTGAAATGGATCTAATTGACATTAAGCTAACCTTGGACAATAATCAATGAACCGTATCAGTTCATAAAGTAAATAACACATGCAGTAAAATGAATGGCAACAGATGGTAGAAAGTCATATCCCAGATATAGTTTCAGGACAGAAGGAGAAGTGGACAAATTTCTTGTAACAAAACCTCTCATTGGCTCAGGCTTCCTGAAAAGTGATCTAACAATGGTGATCTTTCCAGAAGGTTATTTTGACTACCTTTTTCCGCCAACCACTTCCCAAACCTGCCAAGCAAAGATTTATTATTTTTAATCTGAAAGTAAACAATGATAATCTCCTATGAGATTTTATAACAAGTCAATTTGAACTCTAAGGCTTCTAACTAAGATGGGGGCCACATATCAGTTGCAACAAACAGATCCTCAGAACAAATAATGTGACCCAAGACATTAACTGCCTCAAAATCAACCTCAAATTCTCAGAAGTTTGAAGCCAGTTTAAGAAGCACTCCAAAAGAACCTATATTCACAAAGCAGAGATAATTTCCTTAGCAGCAGTTCCCTCATTAAAATCCTAGCAGGATTGAAATACAGCCACATCTACATATGTGAGTATCTGTCTGAGAAAAACACAATGATTATTTTGATTGTCTTGTCCTCGTCTTTCTGTCTTATAGTCTTTCAAGGGATGGCTGTCTTCATTGGGAATATCTTCTTCCAACACAACTCATGTAGCAGAGCATCTCTCCACAGAACTGAAAAGTCCTAGCCATAGTGGTACAAATATCAAAGGCCTTAAAAATTAATGCTAAACTGAAGTGCCCATCTTCTGTATAAACACTTGGCTGTACATTTCTACTCACAGAAAGAGATTCTTTTTAACTGGCTGGCAAAGGAGGCTTCATTCTGATTTCAGTAGCTCTCAATTTCTTTCAGCTTGGTTTAAAATAACCTTGCTTTCTATTGATTTGTTCTGAAGTTCCTGTAGCAGAAACAACAGCTATTTCGTTGTTTCTTAATTAGCTTAAAGCCTAATAAATGAGTATCTAGGGCTCTGTAAACCTCATAAGTAAGACAAGGATGGCAAAGTAACATCCTGAATAGGCTTTTCTTCAAATCTGAAACTCATCTATGGAATTCTTGATTTGGATTATTAAATCCCTTTCCTATGTTCATACAGTAGGGAAAGTCTTCCACCAAAATGGGAAAAGCTGTGGTAGTTTTCACCAGTTTATACAATTTTATAGAATTATACTCAGTGTACTTGAAGCCTTTATTACACAGTAATCATGTCACAAAAGGAATGGCAAGGAAAATATTTTAATTAAGAGGGCTCCTCATATTTCTCCTATGTACAATGATGTCACAAAGAAAGGATAATTCCCTCATGTAGTGATATTACCCAACACTGAGAGTAGACTTTATAGTTAAGTATTTTTAATTAAGGACAGCCAGAAACTCCTGACAGCCAAATCTTGAAATATCTCTCTGCTTCTGTAATATATTGAAAAATAATATAATGATGCCCACAACCCTAAAATTATCTGCGCCTTATCCTGTACAATTCTTACACGAAGAATCTCATAAACTTGACTTTTTCCAAAAATGACTGACTGCAGAGTCACATTCCAATTTAGAATTCCTGGTTCCTCAATTTCTCTACCTCCTGACTTTCTGAAATCTTCAACTCATCCTCATTGCCAAAGCAATCTAGGTAAGTAAATTGTGTCAGCCAGAAATGAAAATGTAATTGGGTTAGCTGTTAATATTACTTTTCAGAGATTAAATTATTTAGTCCTTCTAGCAGTGCTGCCAATATGTAGAGCAGTGATATCCAACCTTGACAATTTTAAGACTTGTGGACTTCAATTCCCAGAATTCCTTGCTGGCTTGGAATCCTGGGAGTTGAAGTCCACAAGTCTTCAAGTTGCCAAGGTTGGACACCCCTAGTGTAAAGAATTAGGAAGATAACCTTGATGGAGATATGCAGGAACCATTATCTGGGGGGGGGGGGAATCTGAAGCATTTTTTAAAAATACAGAATTCAAGGTAACATTCAGAAAAGGCTCAAACAGACACCTCCTTAATTCACTGAACTATAAGTGGGGGGAGGTATAGTGCAATCAGTTAAATAAGTATATTATTATAATCAATCTTAATAAAACTAGTTTTAGTTTTCCTGTGGAGCTGATTTGTCTACCTAGTGGAATTGATCCAAGGCATTACTCCTGGAGAAAAATAAAATATAAAAGATGATGGTAGATTTGCAAGTTTGCATCTGAGCAGCCCAAGAAAATCCTGTGAACTTTCTTTGGAGATGGGGAAACAAAAAAAAAAAGATGCAGTCATTTGAACAACTTATACTATTAACCATGTTTATATTGGTTTCATTTATTAGCTTTTTTCAAGCTAGCTCACCTGCCACTGGCTGACCTACTATGTTCCAAAAAAAATAGCAAGACTGCCTCTATATAAGTGTCTTGGCACATAAAAGGGAGAACGGATTAAATGATCAACCGTAAGCAATATATATGTTTATAGGAACTGGGAAATCTGACATTACCACTAAGTTGAATACAATTGAGCAATAAATGAAGTAAAAGCAATCAGCTGGTCTCCCACATTCAGCAATCAGGGCACACCTTCAGATTATTTTCCACTTGTTTCCTTCATTTCCTTCATGTTATGCAAGACACTTCTCATTGCATCAAAGAGCATATGATTGAGAAGGGGAAGGTGTCTTAAGCCTTGTTCTGTCAATTTTTTTCTTAGCCTCTGGCCAATACAAAGACTAAGGAACATTTCTGAGTATTCTATATTTCCAAGAGACTAAGAAAGCATTGATCTCATTAAAATACCACCTAGAGAATTGATATTATTTGAATAAAAATGCCTATTGCCTAATTTTGGCACATGTTCAGTGATTTAGAGTCCCTTTTGCTCACAATTTCTAATTCAGGGGATTATTTGATGAACAGGATAAACTTCTCTCATTTTCCCTAACTATACTCTTTTTGAACACCAGGGATAAAAAATAAAGAAACCAACAGCTGTTCATTACAGAGTCTTCAAACTGTACAGCAAATAGGTTTGTCAAAGTTTGGCACTTATATTTATGTGTAATTCAGTTTAAAGCCCATAATCAATTCAACTGAGCAACTAATGTCAGCCTGAGATAAAGTATTTACTAATTTTATAGCAAACTGAAAGGAAAATGGATGGGGGAATATTTTGTTTTCTTTAAAAAAAAATTCAGGGTGAATATTACTAATTTATTTTTATTTATTTCCTCATTTTATTTATATCCTTTCTTTCCTTTAGTTGTAGGAAAGCATGTGACATATGAGTCTCTCCTAATTTTATCTCTGCAAAAACCGTGGTTCAAAGTCACTCAGTGAACTCCAAAGTCAAGTGAAGCCTTGAATATGAATCTCACCAATAAAGGTTCAGCACCCCTTCATTTCTGTACTGCGGAAGTGCTGGAGAAGAGGGAAGTAGATTAAAATAATTGTCACAAGAGTAAGCTAATCGGTATTCTGTATAGTTGATTTCTGTTTGACATAGGAAGAATGGGTTGCTCCTGAGCTCAACTATCTTAGGAATTTGGAATACCTACTCAAAAAAGTATATGTGAAAATGAACAGTAAGTTAACCACTTTTCTCCATCCTCAACCTCTATGTAATTAAAGATCAGGACACCTTTCAAGACATCTTCCTACTCACAGTGAATTGGTTGTCCCATGAGCAAAATCAGACATTTCTCAGTGTGAAGTCAAAGGTTAAAAATTTTTAATTCAGTACTATGGGAATCTTGGGTAAGACCACAACACAAAGAGACAGCAGAGCAGAACCAATGAAAAATTAAGGGTGGAGATACTTTGCTGAACAGATATCATTCTAAATCCTTGACTTACCAGCATTCATTTAGTGACCGGTTCAAAGTTACAACAGCACTGAAAAAAGTGACTTATGACCAGTTTTCACACTTATGACCCTTGTACCATCCCCATGGTCACGTGATCAAAATTGGGTGCTTGGCAACTGACATGTATTAATGACAGTTGTACTGTCCTGATGGGATCACGTCAGAACCATTTGTAACCTTCCCAGGAGGCTTCTGACAAGTAAAGTCAATGGGGGAAGTCAGATTTGCCTAACAATCACATGAAACATTTAATAACTGCAGTGATTTGCTTAAGAACTGTGGCAAAAAGGTTGTAAAATGAGATTCAACTCACTTATCAACTGCCTCAGTTAGCAATAGAAATTTGTGGCCCAATTGTGGCCCTAAGACAGTTAAGGACTACCTGTAATTTGACCAGGGTTAAAAATGTAAGAGTCTTCAGATTGAACAGTTCAAATTGTGACTACAATTACTTAAGCAAAAAGGCACAACTCCAGGTCCTAGATCAGATGTTCTGGCTTCATGAAAGACATATATATATTCCTATCTCTATATCTATTTTACTCATTCCCCCCCCCCAAAAAAAAAGATTTTATTTTCTGACAGAAGCTTCTGACTAATCTCTGGTGCTTTTTAATACAGATAGTCCTCAACTTACAACAGTTCATCTAGTGACCGTTCAAAGTTACAACATCATTGAAAAAAGTGACTTATGACTGTTTTTCACATTTACAACCTTTACAGCATCCCCATGATCATGTGGTCAGATGCTTGAGAACTGATTCATACTTATGACTGCTGCAGCGTTCCAGGTTCATGTGATCAATTTTTGTGACCTTCTGACAAAGTCAATGGGGAAGCCAGATTCACTTAACAACAGTGTTACTAACTTAACAACTGCAGTGATTCACTTAACAACTGTGGCAAAAAAGGTTGTAAAATAAGACAAAACAACAGTGTCTCACTTAGCAACAGAAATTTTGAGTTTAATTGAGGTCGTTAGTTGAGGACTACCTATATACTAAATGTAAAATATATATGATGCTTCCCTTCCCTGTTCTTTTTTAAAGATAATTGTTGACAACATTAATGTGACTATTTTTCCCTTTCTTTTTTCTAAATTCTTTTCTACAATTTTTCTTTCTGAAGGATAAAACTGAGGAAACGTAATCATCTGCCAAACGCAGCAAATACAGTAAAAGAATATGAAAATGTAAACTGTTTACTTATAGATGCTTCCTTACCTTCATTTTGGATATTTACATTCCAATTCAGCATTATCTTCTTTTTTCACATTTCTCAAATCAATTAGCATTGGGGCTCATCATCTTTTGCAAAAATTAAATAAAAGCTGAGCCAAGACTTTTTTTTCTGATATCTCCACTATTTGACTTCTTTCCACTTTAAAATAGACTCCTTCAAATTTTCATTCTCAACGTCTTTATGATTTAATATTTCCTCCACCTTTTCTTAGTTTCAAAATGGCTAGCCCATATAGTCTCAGCCATCATCCCTCTATTGCTTCCTTGATATGTTTTGTTTATTTTTAGCATATGAACAAGAGGCTGACTATAGTCACTTTTTATTTCATTATTTCTATAGCATTGTAATGAACATAATCATTGGCCAACCACATCAAAGGTGCGCATCAAATTCATTAAGGCTATGTACAATTCCCAGAGCCCTTCAAAAATTGTTATGAAATTTCTATGTTTCATGTAATATAAGTGGAAAATAATTAAATACATAACCTGAGAGCAGTATATAATCACAGTAGCCTTATATGTTAATTAAATGTTGATCAAATTGAGATGAAATATATTTAATAATATCATTGGCCCCGCATTAAAAACTAGTATAATGTACACACCCAAAAATGTAAACACCTGAACCATGTGAAAATTAATCGGTTGGTGTGGGCTGGGATGTTATCAATATATAAATGCTGCTCATTCTGCCTCTATTGCTTACATAAATCCAGTGAAATAATAGATATCCTGAATTTATTTTGGGGTATAATAAACTGAAGTGTAGTTGTGACATATTGTTGTTGAGTAGGTGATTACCAGTCAGCCTAGACTAGATTATAGATGCCTCAAAAAAAATCCTATTGGTATCTGTACATGTATATGTACATGTACACATACATGTACACATATATCTATATAAATAAAAATATAAATGTTCGTTTGTTCAAAATCTTAAATCTCCGAAGGTTCTTTACCGATTGCTTTGAAATTTTGACACAATGTTGCATTCGAATACGCGCGTGTTTTTATATACCTATATTATATAGATGTCACACCTGTGACAGGTAAAAACATGCTTTTTTGAAAAACAGCGCCATCTGTTGGACATAAAAGCAACACACGCTTTTACCAGACTGAGCCACAGCAACGCGTGGCTGGGTACAGCTAGTTTTGTATATATTCCTGGATCCATCACTGTCAATAAATATGCAGGTAGCTTCTGGACCTCAGGTGATCTCCAATACAATACTGCAACTCTATCTGGACATCAATCATTCTGGGAAACATCCTGGTTGAATTATTGCATTGTATATGGAACATCCCTTTGGAAATAGTTCAGAAAGTTTAGTTAACAAAAATGCTAGATTAATCACTGAGATGGATAAATGCAGATTTGATCTGTCAGTCTAATCCAAGGTTTTAATTGTGATCTTTTAAAGCTCTAAAAGCTTGGACCTTCCTAAAGGGATAGACATGAAGTCTTCCAGATGTTTTTTCAACAACTCTTATAAACAATATTCAGCTAAACTAAAGTAAGTATTGGGAGCTGTAATACAGAAGAATGTCTTAATAGTCAAACATTGTTCACATTTTATCTTTTTTAAAAAGCTTCATTCCATGTATACCTACTTGAACACTTTAGTAGTCTTTGATTACTCAGCATTACTCCTATTTAAGCTAGATCTTTGGGGTAGAATGATATATATAAAACAAAGAAGTTTTTTGAAGGATGCTCTTTCAAAGGACTTCATCTGGTTCCAACTTTTATTATATTTTCAGAATTAGATAAAGAGAATCCTCCTCCCATGTTCAGAATTTTAGATTATAATAAGTTGGAAATCCTTTTCATGAAGCTGTGTTAGATAGGTTCATTAATAATTTTTATTTTGTTTGTTGACTATACAAATTGTTTTTTATTCCCAAGAATTCTTATTATTGAATGGATTAAAAAGAAAGAAAAAGGTTACAGTGAATGTCTAAAATAAGTGAATGTTGATATTTATGTGTGGATGTTGACTATTCTAGATGAAATTTGTATAAGTTTATAAGTGATTTGATTCATGTAATTATTTTTTTTTCTACCTCCCGGTCAAGAAATTACTGCCCAAATAGTTAACATCAGACAAATCCAACAGACTTGCCAAATGCTGTTCCAGAAGGATGCTTTTCAATTAGAACTGAATGGAGACATGTGGAAGAGTTCTTGTCTGCTTTTTGTTTTGCTCGTTCTTCCTCTTCAGTGGTTTCAGTGATGATAACTACTAATAGCATGAACTGAAACCAGACGTTCTGAATGAGAGGTTAGATTGTTCTATCTGTCAGGTATCAGTCATTGCTAATCAGCCAATATTTGTTGAGATATATCTAGAACAGTCTTGCTTAATTAGGTTTGAACATCAACTCCTGGAATTATTAACAATTTTAGCTTTATTCCAGAATAAACATAACACATATGGAGGAAACCACGAGATGGAAGGTTAACCTAAGGACAAATTCATATATTTTTAGAATGAACATTCTTCCATATTCTATTCACTTTTTATACTGTATATACTTTAACTTCTCTGAGGACCATCAAAGTCTAGCAGCCTAGTGCTTATCCAAGTTTGATTTCCTTACAAAGTAAACTATGACAATTTGCAAAATGTATTTATAAATATATGCATGTATACATGTAGATATGAAATTTGTCTACTATCTGAAACTCATCAGACCCATAGATGGAAGAATGCAATTTACCACCTGAAAGAACAACTACCGTAAATCTACTGAATCAATCAGAATTTCTGAGAGGCATTCTTGCATGCTATGAAGCTGTTAGTCTGCAAAGTTTGCAAAACCCTGTCATACACTTGCTCACCTCAAAATAGTAGCTTCTGTATTTGGTAAATTTTCTGCCACATGGTACATTCTGCATTTACTACATTCTTAACCTTTTTGTCTGTTTGGACAAGTCCCTGCAGTTTTTTTGCCCAGTATTCAGAAGTGGTTTGCCCGCCTTCTTCCTGAGACCAAGAAAGAGTGACAAGCCCAAGGTCACCCAGCTAGGTTTGTGCGTAAGGCAGAATTAGAACTCACAATCTCCTGATTTCTAGCATTGTGCCTTAACCACTACATTAAACTGGCTCTCATTCTTAGGCTTGAGAAAGTGGGAAAATATGTTCCCTACTAGAGTTATGCATGCTTTAAAAATAGATTCAGAAGAAATGCTTTGGGTCTCATAAGAATGTGAGTGCAGTACATGCATGCATGCATGCATGCATTAAATTTAATATAACTTTTTAAACAACTGCATTTTTGCAAGTTCACACAGACACCTGAAAAAAGAAGTTGCTTTCA
This sequence comes from Protobothrops mucrosquamatus, assembly GCF_001527695.2. NCBI lineage: Eukaryota > Metazoa > Chordata > Lepidosauria > Squamata > Viperidae > Protobothrops > Protobothrops mucrosquamatus. The sequence goes on along the minus strand of NW_015387987.1, from coordinate 126,166 downwards.
TGTATACCAGAAAAGCACTCTATTCATAACATTCACAGCCCTATTCTCTATCTCCTTCTGTGATAGTTTTTCTGACATAGAATCACTCTGCATCTTCTAAATGGAAAAGGGAAGGTGGTCTACAAGTAACTCCCAAAGAGATGAAAGAATGAATGTTCTGAATGATTCGTATGATTTTGCCTCTACCAAGGCTCTAACCAAAGACTGCCTTATATTACAGAGAAGGTCTTGGCACAGGTAGGTGTCCCCCAAATGCATAAGCTATTGATACCCAAATTCATAACCTTATTGATACTCATTTCATAAACTCTATGGCTATAATTAAATGAAACAATCTCTGATCTCTGATATTCAGAATATATACAGTATAATCATCCCATGTATAAAGTGTGGTAACCAAGCACACATGTTCAGGCAATAACGTTTCCATTTATTTCAAAATTCTGAGGTTGTAGGAGTAGACTGTTGATTAATATATTAAAAAAAACAGGGACCACACTAATATCCAAGATTGATGTCAACCCAGTGAGGTAGTCCAGACAGGAAGCATGACCAAATGGATTATTCTACTTTATTGTAAGGTTACATCAACAGAAACTTGCAAATCTGAAAGTCCATTTCTTCTGACACTAATAATGACACCATAGTCATTCAGTAAGCATAAAATAGAAGTTCAAATTCTCATTCGTTGTGACACATTCTCTATTTCTTCATTACTTTTGCTTATTTCTTCATACTCCAAATTTAACTAAAGTTGCACTAAAGAAGCACTATAAAAGTATGGCTCAAAATAGTATACAGTATCCCTTTTTTGTAAATCTATATTAGGACACATTGCATGTCTCCAGTTTTTGAAAGCTAGAAGTTTCCTTGCCATTAGATCCATGCATATGTGAAAGATCTCTGCCAAATCCAGTTGCCATAACAACAAGAGCCACTTTTACAGCTTTTAATAGAGTCTCATTAGCTCTAGAGGGGTTTTACATGTATTTTATAAAACTTCCTACAAATAGAAATAAGGAAAATATATACAGAAGGAAATATATAGAAGTAGTTCCACAGCCTACCTAGAATAACAGAGATCTGAGGTCAACATTAAGTGACTGGAGAGTCACTTAGTTTATTCAGCAGGTTCAATTTTCAAAGGGTAAAACTTCAACTGATATTTCCAAAGGTTCCCCTGACAGAAAATTGTCTTCACGGGCTTGACTTTCACTCTTTTGAACTTAATGATGTGCTGGACAAATACATAGAGAAAAATCAGGCCATCTTGCTGTCATCCTCTCACTTGTCAGCTTTACAGAAGTCTTTGACATCTTCACAGTTATAGTTTTTCATAGTTTCTTTAAATGTGATTCATCAAATAAAGCTCACACAATACTAAGTCACAAACCAGCTTTTCCTAACCTATTTCCCACCAAATATATCGTCTTTTAACCAGGCTGTCTGTAAGATCATGAGCACAGAAATCCAACTCCATTAGAAGATACCAGATTGGGAAAAAAGCAGTCAATCATAGTTTAAAGCATGGGTGTTCAGCCTTGGCAATTATAAGACCTGTGGACTTCAAGTCACAGAATTCCCAAGCCAGCCTTGCTGCCAAGGTTGGACACCCCTGGTTTAAAGCCACTAATGGTTGTGTCAAATATTTTGCTGTTTGCTTGGTTAGACTTAAGAAAACCCTTTAGCACTTCAGACAGAATTCAATAATATGGATTGAGGCCACCCAATACATCAGGTATTGGACAATACATGTTAATACAAGTTATCCAAATTCTGTTCTCCTGACACTTTTTAACTAACTGGTCTCCTGATTATTATTATTTTTAACTAACAGCCAGATCTTTTACTTTAATCTTCATTGTCTCTTCACTTGACATTTCTTGCCAAATAACAAGGCAGTACTGAAAAATGTTAAGCTGTTTGATTACCCATCATAGCACTGATGATGTTACCCAGGGCTTTTTTTCTCATAGAACACCCAGAACGGAGTTCCGGCATCTTTTTGGGATGGAACCTTGTAGGGTAGGCAAGGTGGGTTGTATGGTTGTGTGAGTTCCGGCACCTTTTTTTTTTTTTTTTACAAAAAAAGCACTGATGTTACCTAATGAAATGTCTGCAAGCAAACAGCCAAGCTCAGAGAGCACCAAGTACTCCACAATCCAACCCTAAGCTACATATATTCTCTTTTTTATATATGCAGGTTAATTCTTTTATACAATAGTATTCAAGATTACATTTCGAACCCAAAACTACAATAGGATAGTCTGAAATATTTTCCCTGCACCTCCTGTCATATTCCTAGTAATCTCTGTTAGGACAACAGGATTAAGCCATTCTCCCTATCTGAGGTATGGGAATTCTTTGTAATGGTGTGAAAGTAAAGTCCTGACCTATTTCAGACTAAGCATGCAAGCATTTACAGGCTTCAGCAGGTAGAGTAATAATGTGTAAAAGCAAACATGCACATTAAACAAAAAAGCAAAGTCTTGCCTGTGAGTGTCCAAAGCTAAATCAGAGCATGGGTGACATAACTCAGGAATACTCCAAGCTTTCAAGAGTCATGAAAAATAGTCAGCAGATTTGGTATTAGAAAGCCAAGGTTCAGGCAGTACATGAGATTCAGAGACATGGAAGCATGGAACAATTATTCCCATCTGTCAATCTAGCAAGGTAGTCCAGACAAAAAGCATGAAGAGATGGCCTAGTTCTACTGTATTGTAAGGTCAAACCCTGTTGACTTTACAGCCCAATAAATTAGCGATGGTCCCTTCTGGGACATTCACCATGCCCCTTTTTTGAGGACTAAGCTGCCCCTTTTCTGACAGTTACCCTGGCTATGACTCTTCCCCCTGTCCCCCAAAGTCATTCTCACATACTATTACCACTGACAGTTCCACTAACATCACGGCTACTGGCAATGCTCAATTAATACCTTTGCCACTTTTGCTTCTCCAGCAACCAAACTCAGCTCTCAAAGGATACCAGAGTGAAAATCCGAGAAACCATTTTGCATTTTTTCAGAATTGCAAGTCTATAATAGGTTTTGGCAGAATATGTAAAATTGAGACTAATATCCAAAAGGCATCACAAAATCCTCTTAGATAAGTAAATCTACCTAATCTACAGTTTAGCCAGATCACATATCTAGTCTACACTCACGTGGAATGGTGAACACCAGCCAAAAAGATGCTCCAGGTGAATTCTGAAACTTAGTCCTTAATGTCAGGATAAAGGCACTTTCCTTCAAGAAGGGAATCTAATTTAGGTTATACTTATGAAAAATCTTGAAGATTTTTGTGCAAATCAAAAATTTGATTAAAAAAAATAAGACACAAAACAGCATACAACTACAGAAGAATATTCAGTGGAATTTCTTGAGGCGTTACTTTGCTTCAAATGAATCAGAATGTATACATAGGGAGCATATTCATTATTTTACGTAACAGTACTTAAATCCAAATTTGGATGTACACCAGGGAAGCCCAAATTGTCACGCATAAGTACAAAGTATGCTTAAAGGAGATAAATCTATTTTTCTCATATTACCAAATTAATTGCTAAAATAAAAAAGGCAACTAGTAATTATAATGAGGCATCTGGATTAACTCAGGTATTTTTCCTGCAACTCTCTTTTTATTTAACTGAATGTCATCATCTTTTTGACATTTTAACTGTAAAATATTTTCAATATGACCATTCTGATTTTGTTGGGGGTGGGTTACTTTTCAATTTTTTAGAATAACTCACTTCCTACAGCACCTTCTGTATACTAGGCTGCCTGTGTATTTTTAAAGGGTGGGGAATAACACAATGAGTCAGTCTTGGCATGAAGCTCTTTGTGTAGGCAAAATGGTATTGACATAATGTGCTCAACTACCACTTCTTCCAAAACAGCCTAGGATATTATCATCTGCTTCCTGAATCTGGCTTTTGATCAAGCCAGCATACTGTTTTCTATCTATGAAGCTCAAAGCAGAATTATTTATCCTCATTCTCACACTGAGTGAGAGGCAGGATCAGGCTCAAATCCGGAGACTTTGGAACACTCTCTTTATTGCACCCTCTTTATCTAGTTAAAACTGCAACACTGAGTGTTCTCACCCTTAGTGAACGCTGTGAGGTAATCTTCTGAGGAAGATTTCATAAGATTGCACTACTACATCACACATGAAACATGTATACACATTAGCAACACTAAAGAATTAAAGTCTTCCCCTGTGAGAATTCAAAGCTAAATCAGAGCATAGGTAAACACAGTAGACCAAACTTCCAGGAATCATGGAAAGGTGGTCACTGGTCAGATGTTGAAAGCCAAGGTACCATAGTACATGTGATTCAGAGGCTCTCACTTGCAAGACATTTTATCTCTTCTGCACTGTTTCATCTCTGAACTATCCCTGATAAGGAATTATTCCAATTAAGGTGTCAAGCTATGAATTTCATTGGACAGCCTTAGACTAGTAATAGTTTCCCCAATCCGCATGGCAAATGGTGATGGATGTGGAGACTTGTTACATATTTCTTATCTGTACTTTAGATCACTCACTCATTGCGTTAAAGTTGGCATGCTGGTTCCAGCTACAATTTTACAATGTAGGTTGACTTTCTTTGAAAATTAAATGATGACGGAAGGATAATTATATATTTACTATATTAAAGGCTTTGGAGGTAAAAATAATTAAACTGTAATAGATATCACCACAGATAGGGACTGCAGCCAAGAAATTAAAAAAATGCTTGCTCCTGGGGAGGAAAGCTATGGCAAATTTAGACAGCATACTAAAAAGCAGAGACATTACCCTGCCAACAAAAGTACGTATAGTCAAGGCCATGGTTTTCCCAATTGCAATGTATGACTGTGAAAGTTGGACAATAAGAAAGGCTGAGCGCAAAAGAATTGAGGCCTTTGAACTATGGTGCTGGAGAAGACCCCTGCGAGTCCCTTGGACTGCAAGGCAATCAAACCAGTCAGTCCTAGAGGAGATCAACCCTGACTGCTCTTTAGACGGCCAGATCCTGAAGTTGAAACTCAAATACTTTGGCCACCTAATGAGAAGGAAGGACTCACTGGAGAAGAGCCTAACGCTGGGAAAGTTTGAGGGCAATAGAAGAAGGGGACGACAGAGAATGAGGTGGCTGGATGGAGTCACTGAAGCAGTAGGCGTGAGTTTAAATGGACTCCAGAAGATGGTAGAGGACAGGAAGGCCTGGAGGAACGTTGTCCATGGGGTCGCAATGGGTCGGACACGACTTCGCAACTAACAACAAATAGATATATAAATGTAAAGCCTATGTATCTCCCACATAAGCTTTCATATGACACAACTTGATGAGTCATCTTAAAAGAGGTCGCAAAGTCAACCTGAGAATTGCACTTTCACTCTTTCTGACTCCCCACTGTAGCTCTTGAACCAGCAATCTGGAAGACTGATGACAGTGTAATTCCGTTTTATCACAAAACTCTAAATACAGCCATTATTTGTAAGCCAGCCCAGCATAGGAAAGGCTGACAGCCATTGTGTTTCAATTGCTTCATTATACCCCAAAATGCTTTGTTACAGATCAAATCGTTGATACAACTTGCATAAGTTAAACCTTTGTTCCAAAATAAAATGCCTCCATGAAGGAAGAAAGGAAAGATAAGTTGGTCTGATAAATGGAATTGTCAATCCACATGTAGGAATACACCTGGACATTAGCCATCTGCACAAAAGTTTTTACTTTGGGATTCATTCCAAAGATTTTCCTATGTTGCTTACATCTTCGTTTTCAGGGTGCATATATTCAGTTCTTCCTGATTTGGCTCATTCAGTGCCACTGCAAAGTAACTCCAAGGTGCCGCAAAAAAAATGTTATTATTATTTATTATTAAAAGTTATTTAAGTCAGAGGTTCCCAAACTTTTGGGCACCAGGGACCAGAGAATGCATGGTGTTGTCTGCTGCCTGCATCCCACAGATGGGGCTTTGCTTGTTTGTGTGGACCGGTTGCTGTCATGCTATGGCCCAGTACTGGTCCACAGACCAGGGGATGGGGACCCCTGATTTAAGTCATAAATACATAAGGAAAGCATTTTCTGCCAGCCCAAATGTATCTGACCCAAAATTTTCTATTTTGAATTATGGTGTTGCTCCAGATCTAAAGATAGAACAATCTTTCCAATTGCCACCACCTGAAATTCTTTTGACTAGAAACATCTGACACTGAACCCAAGATTGTCTACCATTAAAACTAGATTTATAGAGGGGGGAAAAACCCCTATCTGACATTATTTTCTACCAGTCTTCATTCAACCTGGTGAAAGAAAATTCTGTTTAGAAATTATTTCAAAAGAGAAGAGATTGCATTGAAGCCATAGGTATGCAGTGTGGTCTGCTTAGCAATTCTTCAGTTACAATATGGGTAGATTGTAGGTGTGAATGTCCTGCCTCTCATTTTATAATCATCTCACAATGAACTCCTGCCTTCCTGAAGTTACTGAAGAGCTCCCACTGGGCCTTTTCAGATTTAGAAGTGTGGGCAGCCTGGAAGCTTCAGAGTGATCGAAAAATGAGTAATGAAACAGGAAAAAAAATGTTTAAATGTCAAGGCCAGTTTCAACACATTATACTTAAAAGAAGTCTTGTGCCCCTGTAAGTAATTCTGCCTTAATGTATTTCAATGGAATTTAAGCAAAAATAAGGGACACGGGGTGTTGAAGAAAGTTGATTTTAGCCAGTCATGAAGTACCTGCAGCATATGCCATCAAATTCCTTTGAAAGAAATACTTGTATTTAGGATTGCATTCTAAGATATTATTTTTTATTATCTAGAGGTATGATGGAGAAATGTCTCCAAGCCTCATCCATTTATAACTTGCTGTCTTTAGCATTAGTGCTGATTCTACCTGTGTGGAATTCTCATCCATAATGAATGGCAGGATCCCCTTCCCATGAACATACTTTTGTAAACAGATATTTTTAAGATACTGTATATTTCATTGTTGGGAAGCCTTTAGTCTGAAGTTTGAAACTTTCTTAGGTCTTATAAGTTGTAGAACAAGAGAGATTTTTTTTAAAACAATTAATAAGTTTTATACAGTATATTTATTAATTGTTTTTATTTTATTATATGCTCCCAGATTCAAATTTTGTGAGATGGTGGCTATATAAATTAAATACTGTAAATATTGTTTAATGTTTTGGATTACTGGTTCTAAAAATGGTTAAACCATCCCACTCACTGGAATAATAGCTTAAACTAAGAACAAAAAAAGAAAAAGTCCAAAGATTTTCTATTTTTTTTTGTCCTTCAATGTTGAGGATGCATGTAATCCATTATCATTCTCTGCACCAGCTATTAGTTAATCTCATGGTTAAAATTGTGTGCCACACATGTACGATGTGTCAAACCGTATACTTATTTTGTTACGTTTTCAATGATATTACTAATTTTTCTACTACTTCGCCACTAGACTTTTTTTATTGGAGTGGACGACTCTCTAAACCATTTTACCTTACAGAGAAAATCTACTCTATAAAAGGGTAAACTCCGTAAATCCAGATAAATGTTTAGTTAAGTAACAATATTTAGAATATTTATTGTTGGTTAATGGGAGGGACAGGGAGATATTTTTAGAAAGACATTTTATAGATGGATTTAGCATTAGTGACTAAATTGTCACATCCTTAACCATTATTTGCTGTAACAAAACAAAAATATTAAAAGTATCCATTTCCCCCTATTGTTTGTTTGCTGTTCTATAGATTAGTTCAATAAGGCACCAAATGCTGTCAGATAAATAAAACACATCTTAACTTCTAAGGCTGTGTTAATGGTGTTTCCATGGAAATAAGGACTTAACTCCTTAACAGCAATGACTTTAATGATTAGGTACTTGATGCTGTACAAAAGAAAGACAAAGGAACATAAATTACAAGCTTTTTGATGATGTATCATTTAAGACATTCATACTTAGAGAGGGATAAAATACATATAATGCAGCTTTGAAGTCCAACAGAAAGATCTTGTTGTATCAAAACAGAAGAGAATTGCAGATTTATTTTTAATTTGAGTATCATGAAGTTTCTTAACTTTGACAATATTCCTGAAAAAGTAGAAAAAGTCAAGGGTGGTAAGTGTTGGAGAGTGTAGTATGGAGCAAATATTTTTGCACACTTTTCTAGCAATTCTCTATTACTGTACTAAATTCTCTCAATTTTCCTGAGCAACAGTAAAAAAAAAACACCCTTCTATACATAAAGTAATAAGGCTTAATTTGCATTCAAATAAGAAAACACTGAGAATTATTTTTGCTGTTTTTATACACAAGCAGGTAGCAAAGTCATCATCTCTAGCAAATGTCCAGGGAGCAACATACATGCTCTCTAAATCAAAAATGCATAAATGGAACCTCAAATTTCCTTAGTTTTAGTCCCCGCAGCCTCTTCAAATATTGCAGTCAAACTCTGATATGAAAGTAAAATTTAATATACATGGGGAATAATCCTACTATCAGAATGGAATGGATTTTCTATTTAATTTAAACCAAATTAAATATATATATTGCCCTGGCTCCACTCACTTTGAAGTGGGTGGAGCTCAATTATATCCTGTTTTAATGTTGGGGTCTCAAAAGCATACTGCATGGGTCTCATAAAGTCCCCTTAGTCTGTTTCCATGCCCACAATGCTTTACCGAAAAAGCCAGTTTGTCATAATGGGTAAGGCATCAAGCTAGAAATCAGGAAGCTGTGAGTTCTAGTCCCTCCTTAAGTACAAAGCCAATTGGCTAATCTTAGGCCAATCACTTTCTCTCAGTTCTAGGAAGTAGGCAAGGGCAAACTACTTCCCAAAAACCTTGCCAAGAAAACTGACTCAAAGCTGTGCACACTGACACACACAAATACTGTTTGGGTGTTGCTGATGTTGTCCAGCAAGGACAGAGTACTGAATATTCCAGAGATGCAGACTGGTTATACATCTGAGGAAGCCCTCCAAGAAAATGAAAGACCTGCTTGCAACAGCATAAAAATTTCCCTCCTGTTGATATGCAGCCTATCAACAATAGCAGAGCTGGATTGAATGGGTGATATAGTCACTGCCTGGAGACAAAGCAGCACAGCATCCTGGTAACTTCCACTGATTTGTGGGTGCCAATGCTGGAAGGGCAAGGGAGGCACCATTTGGCCCCAGATTGCAAGGAGGCAGCAACTAAGGAGAAGAAATTCAAGTATGGGCACCCTGCCCAGACACTGTCTCTGCCAGATCAGGAGTGAAAGTCACCATCTTCTATATTGGGTTATTTTTAATGCTCTATGGTTTGGGGTTTTTTCCCCTGGATTGTTTATTTTTGTGGATTGCTGCCCAGAATCACATTATTTCAGTTGGGGGCCTTATTGGTACTTGAAATTAGCAAATTGTAAACTTAAGTATGCTTAGAGTTGTTCCAAGGTTGAAAGTTAGAGTTCAGGGGTCAGGGGAAGGTTTCAATACTGGCCACAGCAGCACTGATCAACATCAGTAGAGAAGGAGGGGAGACATAATTCATAACGGATAGTCAAGCCATTAGCTAATGGTATATGTTGTACTTGTAAAGTTTAGCTGAAAAAAAATAACAGCTTTGGTTTTGTACTATCAGAAGTTTGTATAAAATGGGAAAAAAAGCTCTCATTTTCATATAAAACATGGAAAGAAGCACACTGTTAAACACCACCATTTTCACTTGTTTCAACAACCAGTAATTTCTCACAACCACTCCCTACTATAAAATACGTAGGATTGGGCTGTACAACTGGGCTGCAAAAATACAGATGATCACTAGATGGCAAACAAACTAATAAAGAAATGTTTGACTCCTTGCTGCCATCTAATGGCCGATTAGATTTAGGGTTTTTGCATCCCTAAATGTGTAAATCCAACCACTGAGCACCTAGCAATTTACTTTCCAATTGGCATTTTACAACTTTTTGACTTGAGAGATTGCCTACCTCAGTTTCACTCTCTCCATTTAGCTCTAAATTATAGTTCTAGCTCTTGTGGGAGAATTATTTACCCTGTAATTCAAAGAGCATCTCGCAGTGCGCAGACATGATAAATCAAAAAGTTAGAAAACGTTCACACATAATTTCCCACCAGCACTCTCTTTTAAGAACAGAAGCTACTGAATTCTAAAGAAGCAGCTCTTTCAACAATGGCTGCCTGATGGCACATAGATGCAATTGATGAGGCCCTGTTGGGGGAAACGGTAGCTCAAAGACCCATGGCTTCCTAAGAAAGTCATATGCATTCAGGGTACCTACTGGATTATCAAAAGCAATTGCACTTAGTATGGGGTCTTTTTCCAAAATGACAGCTGGTTGAATTTTGCCTCCAATCCTGCAGCTTACTTTAGATACATACCAATTTGTTCCCTAATTAGGCAATAAGAAGCCTTCAATAAGAGTTAATGGTAGACTCTGAAAAATTGGTGAGGTGGGTAGATGATGTGATTATGAGGTAATAAAAATCTATAATATCTGAAAAATACTGGTTCGGAACAACTTAACATGAAAATGACTTTTTCATTTAAAGTGCATATTTCCTAAAAATCCAGGCTCATCTATTGTAGAGAAGAAGTCACATCATTACATTATTTTGACTTTTTTGGCACCCAACCCCTTCAAGACAGACCAGACTGGGATGTCACAGTTATGAATGTTAATACTACTTTATTTTAGAACTAGCTGTACCCAGCCACGCGTTGCTGTGGCTCAGTCTGGTAAAAGCGTGTGTTGCTTTTACGTCCAACAGATGGCGCTGTTTTTTTTAAAAAAAGCATGTTTTACCTGTCACAGGTGTGACATCTATATAATATAGGTATATAAAAACACGCGCATATTCGAATGCAACGTTGTGTCAAAATTTCAAAGCAATCGGTGAAGAACTTTCGGAGATTTAAGATTTTGAACAAACGAACATTTACATTTTTATTTATATAGATTACAGTGACAGAATCTTGCAACTCTAAATATTCTTCCCCTGTCTATCTTTTTCTTTCTTTCTTAGAACTAGGAAGAGTCAAGTCAGAGAATTTTTCTCAAATTACATTTCTGTCCTGGGCTCAGATTTCTTTCATCTAACTGTTGCCTTCATTGTGACTCTTTCTTCTGTTGCTAGGATTATTCCTACTGCCCGCTGTACCTGTCCCTTGCAGATATTTTTGCACCTATACCTCCTTCATAGTTGCAAGGGAAAATCCCTTTTCTGGTTTAAGTATACAAATCCCCATTGTCTCAATTTATCTTACTTTCAAAAGAAACATTTGTCTGACTTCAACTTGGGAGATGCTAAAGCTCTATTAGCATTCATCATGCAAAATGAAAGCCATATGTTATGCTGTAACTGAATAATGCCCCTGGTGTTCCTTATCTTAGACTCTTTAATCAATAACAATTCACATTACCTGTCTAAGAAATTATACCCCTCAGACTGAATTTGACAAATATTCCCAGTCAAAACAATTCATTTTCAAAAACCTCAGGCTTGCTTAAGGAAAACTTGATAGAACAAGGGGATTCCCAGTCTTGATTTATGGAATGGGACAAAAATCATATATATGTCCTCATTCTAAAGCTAAATTCAACTGTACCAAAATTAGAATCAATATAGGCTGGACATTCTTTTCTGGGCTGAGGGCCATATTTGTTTTTGGAATTATGTGTTGTGTGGATTGTCTCCCAAAATAAATGAGTGGAGCATAACAACACAAGACTGAGATAAAGCAAGATGCCAGTGTGGTATTAGTGGTTAAGGTGTTGGGCTAATATTGAGAAGATCAAGCTTAACATGGAAACTAACTGAGGAACATTATGCCAGTTACTCTCTCTCTCTCTCAGCCCAACCCACCTCCCAGTGTTGTTGTTGTAGAATAAAATTAATATTTAGGGAAAATTAGTGATACTAGCCTGTCCAGCCCTGAGGTTGACTAGAAGTAACTTTTTAAAGTTGACATGGAGCTGTTTTTCCAACCTTCCTTGAAGACTCCATAAATTAAGCTTGGCACTTTAGCATGCAAAGCTGAATTATGGCCTGGACATTGGAAAAGGGCAAGTTGTCCTGAGAAAGGGACCTTGGCTTGCCTCTTACAAGTTGCTCAGCTATATCCAACCTTCTCTGCCAATCCCTTTGCTTTCTGGTTCTCTTAATTCTGTTTATTGCTTACTGAATTATTTAAGGCAGCACATTTGTTTGAAAGATCTCATTTCTAAGAGCGCATTCATAGTTGATCAGCAATTAATAGATGGTTTTAATAAAGCTTTCGTAAGCCTACTGATCAGTGGATGGGAGTTTATTGCCATAGCATAGATCATTTATTTATGCCTTTCTAACAAGTAGTTAAGCCTTATTTCACATGTCTATGAAGCTGAGGGCCTTGCAATTGGGCATTGGATTTGGTGACTACTGGCATATGTCTGGAGGGCATTTGGAGGCATGCTTAGAAGGTGTACATATGAGTCAGGGCTAGCTAAAAAATTATCCACTTTTCATCACACACTGATGTTCTTGTTGGAAAGTTTCCCTTACATACAGTTTATTACTTGTTGCATTTCACTTAAACATAAAGAACTAATGACAGAAAATCTCCTTTTCCAACTAGGGATATGTCAGATTACAATTCCAATCAGCTGCAGCCATAATAAGAGATTGAGTCTGAATTAGAACGCTATATGTGCTGACTTGGCTTCCTATCCTAGCTTTCCCATACTAAGGATAACCTTTTCAAACAGCTTATATGATTTCAGTGTCTGTAAATGCCAATCTGATTTTAAAGAAATGGGGAAAGGGTAGCCACTCATCAGTGTCTCTTTAGCAAAGCAAGTTGGGAACTGTCATTCTTGCTCTTGAATAAAATAAATAAAAGTCAAGCTATGCAGCTAGGAAGAAAAATAGATGCTTCTTGATATAATTTTTTTCTTCCTGGCATTTTCCTGCAGATGCAGGATCTGCTTTGGGGGTCAAATGAATGTTGATCCATTAGTTGAAGCAGGAATTAACTGACCAGCTTATTGCCCAAGCCTGACATTGTGAACTGAAAGACAGTGACCGGCCCAAAGTCACCCAGCCACATTTCATGCCGAAGGCAGGACTAGAATAGACAATCTCCTGGTTTCTTAACTACTGCCTTAACCACACTTAGCTAATAATATTTAGATATCAATTACACAACTGATAATATTTAGATATCAATTACACATTACACAGAGTCCTCTGCACCCTGAAAAGTGGTAGGGGAAAGTGGTCCTTCCAGCTTGAGAATACAGATAGTCCTCAACTTTTGACCATTCATTTAACAATGACTTGAAGTTACAACAGCCTTGAAAAAAGGGACAACCCATTCTCAAAGTTACAACCATCATACCACCTCTGCCGTCATGTGATCATAATTTGGGTGCTTGGCAACTGGCTCACATTTACGATGGTTGTAACGTGTTGTGGTCACATGATATGCAACCTTCTCAGCTGGCTTTTGACAAGCAAAGGCAATTGGGGAAGCCAGATTTACCACATGATTCACTTGATAACAATGTGATTTACTTAACAACCATAGTAAAAATGGTGATAAAAATCAGATCGAGTCACATAACTGATGTAATGATTGCAT
>NW_015387987.1:105938-112266 GCF_001527695.2 Protobothrops mucrosquamatus | reverse complement strand
CAACTGAGAATCAGTGGCCATTTTACCTTTGCTTTTAGAGTGCCCTTTTTACTGTTTTACAGTTTAGATGCAGAAGGGGGAGAATGGAGTAAATGCTTGAGGGTTTAGTTCATCATAACAATTGCAGCTGTGTGGGAACTCAAGGTCACTACTTGATAAAGTTTTGGCGGGCTAAAGAGCTGGGAAGGAAAGCCCGTGTTTTGTGTTAATTGGAGAATGTGATTTCTGACAGCTTCTTTGGGGAGGGAATTGCAACTTGTTACTTTGTATCTGGGGGGAGGGAGTTTCAATTTTGGGTTCAACTATGTAAGATACTTTGTTTCCTAATAAAATGTTCTTTAAGGAAAAAAATTTGCCTTGAAGATCTTTTACTGGTTTCATCTATCGGAACTATGACACCAATATTGCTTTCTATGTTCCTCTTATTGGCATATATACACACACAATACCCCTGCAATGGTATGTTAGACTGACCTTGGGAGACAAGGGGAAGAAACACAGCCAGAGAAAGATTTAGGTCAGATTTAGGTAAGAAGCAGCCCACAGAAGTACAGTGGCTATGATAAATATCTTAGACGTTTTTTGGGCTGTAAAGACGATTGTGAAGAAATATACTTTCATATAGAGATATGGAATTCTATTCTTTAAAGAGGAACTTCAGAGAAGTTACTTGCTTTTTACAGTCTCAGCATAGCAAAGAGAGAGAAATTTTACATATTTTTTATTAACAATTTTATTTAAACTCATAATTGCAAAGGTAAAAATTAATATAAACCAAAAAAGGAATATAAAAAAGCTGCTGAAAAGAAAAAATAGAAAGAAGTATAGAAAAGAAATAAAAAATGAGAACACAGTACATTAAAAGAAAAACAATATATAAAGAAGTGACTTCCTCCTTCATCATAACAGGTATAAACAATTTTAGTAACTTATCACTTTTTCTTAAAATACAGCCATTCGTCTCTTTTTCCAATATCCCATCTTTTATCTATAAACATATCCTAAAACCTCATCATTTCAGGCTTGCTCGCAGCAAACGTCCATTAAGGATTACCAGAGATAACAATATATCTATTTGAAGCTTGATCAAATGAACCCAATTTATATTCTTTCCTTTTACTTTTAATAATCTTAATCTTTAATCCCTTCAAGTAATATCCTAGAAATCTTTTTTTTTTTGTCCTTTCTCACAAAATTCTTCAAAGCTTTAACCTTTTTTGTAAATCCAATATAGGAAAGTTATCCATGTCACTCTCTTGGTTTTTTATTTGTAAATTTCTTAATTATGAAGACATCTGCCAGTTTCTTTTATATATCCAGTGTAGCATCTTTTTCCATATAATTCTTCTAGCCTGTCATTTTTAAATCCATTTTCAGATCAGATTTTCAGATTTCTGGATTCATTGTTCAAAAATATATTTCAAAATGTGCAATGTTAAAATTCTTTGCTACATTTGGTATTTGTAAGTCATGTTTGAGTATTCTTCTCCTTTAATTTTAATCTTCAGTTCCTTCTTGTTCCCTCTAGTTTCCAGTTTTTAAAACCTTATCCTAAACATTTTTTCTATATGGATGACGAATGGAGTGATCCTGTCCCATTTGTGCACAAATTCTGGTTCTTGATCCACCATTTGGAAGGCAAGGAAGAAGTGCTTGCCGGTATTCATTGGCTGGATTTGTTCAAAGTGTGCCTGGGTCTCCTGAAACCATAATTCTTGTGCTGATGAATCATTCTTCAAAGGGGATGCTATTGGTATTGCCCACTTGGCCTGATTCTGGATCCAGATGTTCAGATGAATATATTGTATTTGGCTTTTCTAGGCTGCTTCAGACAACCAGGAATGCTGACCTATCCTAGAATGCCCAGAAGGCAATCTATTGAAAATTTTACTCAGCTTCTGTAAGGCCAAGCAGTCTCCTTGAGGTAGTAAAGCAAGTTCAACTCAGTGGAGGAGAGCAACAGGCCACTACCTGAAGAAGGCTTGCCTAGGCTGAGTCTGGTCTGAGAGTGGGGCAACAGGGGTCTAGCTTCAAAGATCTGAAAGAGATTTCTCTCTAAGACAAGCAAAAAAAAAAGGATCTGTCAAGAGAGGTGGAAAACTCAGAGTCAGATATCCCTCTTTGCATTTCTTCAGAGTGACTTCAGCTGTGAGGAAAGATGAGCAAAGCCAAGGGATTTCCTTTTCATATTATAAGAGATTTCTGCGCTGAAGCAACAGTATTGCTAGTTCAGCTGATCCTATCTTTTTAAAAAAATGAGGTAATCATGACAATGAGTCACTGACAAATGTCTGTTGCCCTGACAACATTAATTTATGGATATGTGTTTTGGCTATATCTGTCCTTGTTTAATCCAGAGACAACAACCAGTGATGCAAATGGGAAGGGGATGTCTGGACAAACTTAGTTAGAAAAGCCATCCTTGCCTCCTTATTTTTTATTCCTTGTAACTGCTAGTATTGTGGCACAGATTGTATTCAACATCACTGAAGGTGCTATTAAAGCAGTGGTTCTCAACCTGTGGGTTGGGACCCCATTTGGGGTCGATCGACCATTTCACGGGGGTCGCCAAGCAAGGCTGTCCACCATTTTTTTTGTCCGCCATTTTTTTTCCCTTTTCCGGCGGGTGCCTTACCTCCCTTGGGCTGAGCCAGCTGGTGGTCGGCCTGCTCTGTCTCTGCCGCTTGCCAGCTACGCCTCGGCCGGCGCAGGGGGCAGAACCATGCATGCGTGGCGCTCCCGGGCAGGGAAAGTCCTCGACTTATGACCGGTTGGGTAGTCCTCGACTTATGACTGGTTTAGTCCTCGACTTACGACCGGTTTAGTCCTCGACTTACGACCGGTTTAGTCCTCAACTTACGACCGGTTGGGGTCGCGGCATTAAAAAGGTTGAAAACCACTGTATTAAAGGGACATAGGGTTTTTTTTTCATACCAGCATTCTTTTCTCAAATAGAGTTCTAGTTTTGACTGAAAAAGGAAATTGTTCCCTGTAGTGTTTTTCACCTCTTGATTGAACCATACTATTGTACATATAGAATAGCAGCCTGTGAAACATCTTTCTTCGAGATGTTACATTACTTCTAGAAACTTCCATTTGTTTTTGCCGAAAACCCAATTCCTGGCTCAGCAGTCATCTCCTCCAAAAGAAGAAATATAATCTCTTGTGCAGGCATTCCAGGTTTTTTTCCTGGTTATTGTTTGAAACTTGGCATCATATTAATAATTTCCAGTCATCAGGAGCAGCTGCTGGTAGTCAGGTTATATCACATTGCCTCATCTATAGTTCAGCTATTTCACACTATTCTCTGTGGAAGAGATGCATAAAGATCACCCAGTCCCATTGATTTATTGTCCTGGCAGAACTCAGGCTACTCTGAGATTTCCAAATCTTACAACATACTTTACTAGGGAAAAGAAAAGGGGGGAAAAACAGTGTGATAACAATCAGATTCTTCAACACGGGAGAATGTGTATGTGCAAACCCTGTTCCATAGTAGAGTCAACACTACAGATCCCAAACTCAGAACAAGCATCCACTGATATATATATATATAAAGGGAGAACAAAACTGGTTTTTAAAATTGTTTATCCCAAACTAAAAATGGAGATGTATCCAATTCAACACTGGCCCAGGACATTGTGCAGTGATTAAAAGTCTCCTTTGAGTCAAGCTCTCAACATCTAGTGTGTTAAAAGACACAGGCATGTTATTTTATTAGCAAATAGAAACTGTTGGTTGTGGCTTTTTAAAACAGAAATGTAATTTCAATTTTCCAACCTGACTTTAGCCCTGGTTTTTTTCTAGAGGTCCCTCTTGATGGTCCAAGTTGTTAACTAGGCTTACAACTCAGCTTACAAGCTCAAATCTTACAAATAAAAATAAAAGCTCAAGTCTTACAAATAAGACTTGAAAAATAGGCATTCTGTGTTGCTGTATGAATCTTTTATAAGGACTCATGCTTGCAAGCCAGTCTTTTTTTTGGTCCAAACATGAAATCAGTATTAACTTCACTTTTTCACTGAGTTCTGGAATTTGTTTCAACTATAGAAGCACTGTATTCAAATGCCTGCCTACCCACTAAGTTTGGGGCCAATCACTCTTTGTCAATTACAGTAAATTAAAATGTGAGTTGTCTAGTTTTCGTTTATCATGTGAATCCAAACACTGGACTGTCAACTGTGGATTACAGTTTAAACATAGTTTCTGAATCCAGAAAACCAGAATGTAGTAGCAACTTATCCNATGCTTAAAATGCTTTAAGTATTCTGTAGAACTCACCTACTTCAAAATTATTTCCATCCATTTGATTCTCCCAGAATCAATTTTCATGTGCAAATATGCAAGCCAAAAACAAATACTCTTTGTGGTTTAAAATAGCCTCTTCCAATGGAATTTTCCAGCTTTTTTCACCAAGATTAATCTCCTTAGGTACACTAAATATTGTTGGGACTATCAAATACCATAATTTTAATAATTGGTAATCACACCAGATCAGACTGGGAAAGGATGGTTTACAGTCACTGGAAAACTACCATTTGGATGCAAAGTTATGTCTGGGTAAAGAAGTACAGAAGGGGAAGGAGAAGAAAACTACAGTTATGATGATCTATCTACAGGGGATAGATATTGGTATTACCAGCGTACATCAGATGGAACAAGAGGTTCTGGATAAAATGTGAAAATGTACATAGGTTTGAAAACAATTTTGTTTCTT
The DNA here is from genome assembly GCF_001527695.2 of Protobothrops mucrosquamatus. Classification (NCBI taxonomy): domain Eukaryota; kingdom Metazoa; phylum Chordata; class Lepidosauria; order Squamata; family Viperidae; genus Protobothrops; species Protobothrops mucrosquamatus. Next base: position 107,549 of record NW_015387987.1, on the reverse strand, counting down.
TTAAAATTTTAAAAGTTTGGATAATAATCCCTAAAGCAATACATCACATCCCGAAAATATTGGCTATTTTGATATCATTTTTGGGTAGTATTTGTTTAAAACTTTTCACTAAACCCTTTTTTCCCAAAAGAATTTCCTTTCTCTTAAAATGCTGGTATTTATCCCAAAATACACCTGTACCTAGAATACAAGCTTTGCTCTATTTATTTCCTTTTTGAGGAAACACACAATCGATTCTTTAGTTATGAACGGTGTTAGCAATCATGCAAGCCATTAAGCAAAAATAGAAGGAAAAAAAACTATTGGGCTCCAAAGTAGTCAAAATGCTTGGAATCCTTTGTGGACACCTTTATTATAGGGGACAGCAAGGATGCACACACCTGATCATGCCATTTTTCCCTGCTTTGGATGTCAATCTCATACACCTGCACTATAGAGATATGAATATACTTACCAGCCAGGCACAGAACTCAGTATGGCAAATTGACTATTGTTCTGCTTCTTTTCATTTTTTTGAAAAAAGTTCAGGCATATCACATTCATATTTTGAAGAAAGGATTCAGAATGAGGAGAAAAAAGCCCCCACTATCTTATACAACCTATTCCTTTGAAGTAGAAAGTGGTAGAAAAAGCAGAAGACTTGGGGAATTCTTTTCTAATCTCCCCACTTTGGATCAGCAGCAACTCTCAGCATTTATCCAAGAGAATATCTGCAGCCTGCTTTGGGAACAATAAAAGATCATGCAAGGGAATCAGTGGCTGAGAAGAATCTCTTTTTCAATTGATGCAGGCCAAAGTGTGTTGCCTGAAAACATACAACTGTCACAATCCTTCACTTGAAAAGTAGATTACAGTAACAGATGGTGGTAATGGAACTTGAGCTGCTGTCAAAAGAAAAGCTGGCCAATAAATATCTTTCATTACCTCTTCCAGCTCTGATCTTTTGTGAGTCCCACCCCCCAATATTATTTCCAAGTCATCAAACTTATCACAGTATTTCTGCCTGAGCAGGATCTTTCCATTTGCTTACCTTTCCTAAACTCCTTTAAAGATACTGATTATTTTAAAATGTGCATCATGCCAAGAAAAGCTGATAGATTAAGCATTAGCAAATAATAATTTATCGTTAACAAAAGCGACAGCAATACAAAAAGACTCAAAAGCTAAATATGCAAATATATAGGGATATTCTGCTACTATTTGGGGCTGCTCTGCTATTTTCATCATTACTTCCTGGAAATTCCTTCTAAGAAAGAATTACAAAATTATCTGCATATTTACCTCCAGACAATGTTTGATGACAATGTTAAACCAGTATTCAGTCGTTTAATTTACCTTTTCTGATTGCTTATATAATTTTCCCCAGCAGACCTAATTTCTGTTACTGAAAATCTAAGACACAATATTGTTATAATTTTGTTACATTCATTGCTGTTGACATCTGCTTAGCACAGGAATGAAATCTTATCCTTCAGATTTGCTCAACTACAATTCCCAGCATCCCTGTTATTGGGTATATTTTTGTAATATAATGATTATTTAGATAGAGCCAGGGCTTTTTTTGTCATAGAATGCCCAAAACGGAGTTCCAGCACCTTTTTTGGATGGAAC
>NW_015387987.1:87421-102738 GCF_001527695.2 Protobothrops mucrosquamatus | reverse complement strand
GAAAAGGTGGCGGAACTCAAACCTGGCCACGCCCTCATCAAACCCTAGGACCGCCCCTTTAGAGAACAGGAATGCAAGTAAAATTTGGGAGGGGCTATTTCCGGTGTGGGAGGGGCTATTTCCGGTGCGGCCGGCCCGGAAAAAGGTGCCGGAACGCGGTTCCGCCGCGTTCCGGCTGAAAAAAAGCCCTGGTTCTATCACTTTGAGAGAGGAAAAAAAATATGTTTTTCTCTCATCATATGTTCTTATCATACATGATTTTACACATCTCTAATGTGTCTCCCCTTACCTTTGTTCTTCCCTAAAGAATTTCAAACAGTAAAGTTTTTCTATATCATGAAGATTTTCTGATTATTATTATTTATTTTGCCTTTCAGTTAGGTGAAATGATCTACTGAATGCCTGCATTGGCTCTAATCTCCAAAAGTTGAGTGAGTAGCATACATTGACTCCATTTTGTTCAGATCATTAGTGTATGCCATTCACTCCATTTGGGACACTATGCCATTGCAGTTTGGCTTCACACTAGACATGGAGTAAATCCTAACTCTCCGGACACTTAAGAAGATCCAAGAAGTTGCTTCTTTACAATAGGTTCACGAACATGACATACTTTTTTTTTTACCGCAAACTACACTGAAGCACACATTCTGGTATACAAAATATCTTCCAATTGCTTTGGTAAATTCCATGCTTTTTCTTCCAACCTTTCTGAGTTACATAGTTGAAGAGTAAGTGGACCCTACTGGTAATTCCTGATATTATCCAGAGATTTCCATAATGTCATAGCTTTGCCCAAGCTTATGAGACAAGAAATCTAATAACTTCATTCCCTAATATCTCTTAATCCCTGCCTCATGTAATATTATCAACTCTGTCAAAATACAGCATTGGTTAAGATGAGGAAGATAGCTTAGGAGGGTCTGACTAGTTCTCTTGGGATTGAAACGTTTTTGAACATTTTATCAAGTAACGTTATCACTTCTCAGAATGTGATAGTCATTGATTTCTTCTGCTGTCAGAGAATTACACTAGATTAGAACTGCCATATCTGGGTTACAAACTCAGATGGCCACTAGATGATGGCAAAGAATTAGATTTTGCTGTAGCTCTTTACTGCCATCTAATGGGTCATCCAGTCTCTGCAACCAAACATGATATCCCTAGATTAAATGATCTGATAAGCCACTTTGAGCTCTAAAGTGGAATCCCAGTTTGGTCTTTATACAAGTCGTCCTCAACTTAAGACCACAGTTAGGAACATAAGAATTAGAAGGCAATTGTTAAGTGAGTCATTTCCTATTTTACAACTTTTTTTGCCACTGCTGTTCAGTGAATCACATGGACAGTAGGCAAATCTGGCTTCTAAATGCATGCCAGTTGCCATGCACCTGAATTTTGATCACATGACTGGATGGGAATGCTGCAATGGTCATGTGAGGACCAGTTTAAGTTATTTTTTTCAGTATTGTTGTAACTTCAATTACTGTAACTGGAAGAAATGAATTCACATCTCTAAGCACCACCAAAGGAAAAGAGAAAAACAGAGAGAATTTAATGTGTATTTTTGTGTTCTGCAAATGAAACAAATGCATTCTAGGCTGGAAGCTTTAAATATTTAATACAATACAATAATTTTCCTCAAACATAAGTATCAATTACTTTGTATGCTAGCAATGTTGGGCAATTCCCAAGCCAAACAAATGGCTTATTTATTTACCAGCAGCCATACTAATAAACAATTAAGTAAAGCCCATCAGAGATGAAGTTGTTCTTACAGGATCATTGGGCTGAGAGATAAGATAGAAAATGCATGACCTTTTTCAGCCTTTGCTAATCCTTTTATGGAAAGTGATTTAGGGGGAGATTAAAAAGCGCCAGAGTAGATGAGCAACAGCTGATATCAGATTACTCTGTTTGTCCTTTGGATTTTCGTGAGGACAGCAAATGAGATCCCCACTTGTACCTGTAGTTAGCAACAGAGTCAGCTGTCTAGAAAACAATGCACTACTTAAGACTTTCACAGCTGGTATCTGTTACAGTGCTGAGTTTCAGGGTTTAGTGACCATGTTCCAGAGAACAGATTTCTGACATTTTGCTGGCAATGTTGGCTGATATCTTCAGAGGCAAAAGTAGTCTGTTGGGGTAGACCACAGGCAACTGAGCAAGGGCTCCAGTCTTTATAGCCAAGATTCCTGACTCCTGAATGGCTAAGCTGGTTTCCAATTAGTGCAGGTAAGGGCTGATGTCTGAGGGGCTCTTTCCAGAAAACTTGTACTTAGTAATTCTCCCATTAAACTACAGAGCTGACCTTAGTTATCCTACATTTGTAAAAGCACTTTACATTGCTGTCTTTAAAACCGTTTGGAAACTCTGTCTGGTCCAGAAAGCAGCAGTGCAAGTATCCATATAACTACTTTGTGAACTTCGCTGGTTACCAGTGGAGTTCTAGATGCAATTCAAGATGCTGTGGGTCATCCATAAAGCTCTTCATTGTCCAGGGCTTGAATATTTGCAGAACTACCTCTCTCCAATTGTTTCTGCCCATCTCTAAGATGGGGTGTGTGTGCATATTTTCTGGTTCTCATCAATTAAGCATGGCTGGTTATAGGATCCAGGAGACAGGATGAACTATAACTCAACATTTCATCCTATTGCTCAGGTTCACTGAACTGAGGGGAGTTGTGGTTTAGTGACAGAGACATGCAGTATTATCTTCTGCCACATAGAAAGGGGACTGTTTTTATTTTTCCTTTAAAAATCATTTTAAGATGTGAACCAGCAATGGAATAAACACAATGGAAGCACAAGTTACAAGTTTTGTTCTGCAATAGATTCTTGTATGTTTCACAGCAATAGGATGGGAGGAAATTTTGCTGGTGAAACTTTTTCACATCATTACATCTCCACGCTTAAGTAAATTTTACATACTGAAGCAGCCTTCCTGAACCTAATATTCTCCAGGTGTGTTGGATCACAACTCCCATTGTCCCTGATCATTAACTTCAGCAGTTAATTAAAAGGCATGCTAGGAGGTGGAGTAGGTGGAGATAATAGATTCTACGCTGATCTTCTGCTGTTAAACTTAAGAAGCAGGAGGAAAGAAGGAGATGGGTCCAGATTTGCTTTTTCTTCTTAACTCTTTAAAGAAAACTATTCTATTGCCATTAAAGGGGTTCTCTTTTATTCATGAAATTATATTGATGTACTTGGCTAACTAAATCAAGGAGAAGAAATAAAGGGAACTGCTTAGTCAACTCCCCAAAGCAGATGTTGGAGAAAGGAACATTTGGCAAGGATCTCAAAACAGTTCGAGAGGCTACCCTAAAATATCAGATATTTGCCATGTCACCCCAACTGAGCAAAAACTATACTCCTTTGTCCTTCCCACGCTCTGAGAACAAAAACAGAAAATGACTAAGTCATTAGGCTTTTGTAATTTTATTTCTAAAATGCCATTTTAGAAATGAAATGGCTCATTTGGAGGAAATGTGCTGGCTGAAATTCTCAAAGAATGGTGCCCAGAAGTGAATTGACTGTGGCTAGAAGGATGTGAAGTTGATAGTAATGGAACTGAAGTAAAAGTGCTTGGGGAATATTATGAGAAGGGTACACATAGGTTTTATTATTTCTCTAGCACTGGTATCAATATATTTCAAAGTTCAAGGCTCTTGGAAATCCATTCAGGGCTAGGAATGAGGAAACACAGTTTAACCATTCTATCGTCTGCATACCATATACAATTTCTTATCCTTCTTTGGAATAGTATTCTTCTAGTCCAGTGGTTCTCAACCTTTTTAATGCCGCGACCCCAACCAGTCGTAAGTCGAGGACTAAACCGGTCGTAAGTCGAGGACTAAACTGGTCGTAAGTCGAGGACTACCCAACCGGTCGTAAGTCGAGGACTTTCCCTGCCCAGGAGCGCCACGCATGCATGGTTCCGCCCCCTGCGCTGGCCGAGGCGTAGCTGGCAAGCGGCAGAGACAGAGCAGGCCGACCACCAGCTGGCCCAGCCCAAGGGAGGTAAGGCACCCGCCGGAAAAGGGGGAAAAAAATGGCGGACAAAAAAAATGGCGGACAAAAAAAATGGCGGACAAAAAAAATGGCGGACAGCCTTGCTTGGAGACCCCCATGAAATGGTCGATCGACCCCAAATGGGGTCCCGACCCACAGGTTGAGAACCACTGTTCTAGTCCCTATCTAATGTAAAGATCAGGGTCTATCAAAAGAAAGAATTCACCCAACCAACAGTTAAGACCAAATCAGTGAAATGAGCAAACACCGAGGCGGGTGGGGATGACACACTTAAATTGATCTTCCCTTCTATGATAAATTGTGAAATTATGCATATAATTTGGCAAGTATACATACAAATTAGAAAGCATAATATTGTTCAAATTTGGATGTGATGATAAGCATGGTTTACAGGGGGAAAAAACTATTTATTATAGTTTACAAACCAGAGTGGCTAGATTCACATAACATACTAAGCTGCATATTAATGCAATTAATGTGACATAAAAGCATTTGTAAAATAAATAGGATAATGGATGGCACACATTTTATTTTTATAGATATAGCTAAGTCTTCGAAACTAAAAATCTATCCCCTTCATATATTGGGAATGTGATGAAAGCAATTGCACAGGGATAAGGTGAAAAGTTTGTGTAGTTTGGATATATTGTGCTTTATTTAAGTGTCAGTAAAATCTTGTATATTCTGCTGCTTATTTAAAAGAACTAATCTTTGTTTTATGGAGTTGAACTAGGCACAAGATTGAGCTATAACCTCTGTCCATCACATGGATATTCAGGTATTTATTATAATAGTTTACAAGGCAAGCTAAAACCATAAAATATGGGTATTAAATCATATTGATATACTCCAAGCTACTTTATATAAGTATTTGGAAAGCAGAAGAATTTTTAATTTTATTAAATATATTTAAATAGAGGTTTGGAAAGATGCCAAAAAGCACTCAGAGAATTTTTGGTTTGGCTTTGAAAACAAATAGTGCAATCTTTCCTTGAACAGGGAAAAAGTATAAACCAGGAGGACTGTTCTCTTTCCCCTAATATCAAAGTTTGTGGTAAACTAACTTGTTCCTCATTTGCCTGTGCCCAAATTCTAATTGAGGCTGAGTCAGTTGCCATAGGAATCTTATTCTTAATTCATGTTGCTTGTTAAAGGATCTTGTGTCAAGGCGATCCTTTCTGACTCTTCTTAAAAAAGAATAATAAAAATCTTTTTTGCTATCATCTTTCACACAGCATCTAAACTCTTAAGATCTTCCAACATGGGACTCGGTGTAGCTGCTGTGGAGATTAGATGAAGGAGGAAAAAGTTGATTAAGTCAGATGGGAACAGTTTGGCACATCACCAGTTGAGTAAGATTTCTGCAATTTGGAGGCAGTTAAGCTCCCTATATAATGGTTTTCTCTGAGAGTCATACCCAGTTTTTGTGATGTCCTAAAGCAGGGGTGTCAAACTGCCGGCCTGCAGGCCAGTTGCAACATGCAGAGGCTGCGCCCACCCCAGCTCCGGCAATGCGAAAAAAGTTGTGATACGTCGTGACACATCACGTGATGTGGCAAGTTTGACACCCATGTCCTAAAGTATAAAGTTAACTGTTAATAGTTAAGGTGCAAAGAGAAGAACACAATGAAAGATGCTTCTGAATAACAAGTCTTAAAGAGAACACCATGAGAAAGAAAAGGGGTTGTGGAGTATTAGAGGTTTGCAGATGATAAGCTTACATTTAATAGTTTCTAGAATCTTCTAACACAGTGGTTCTCAACCTTTTTAATGCCGCGACCCCAACCGGTCGTAAGTCGAGGACTAAACCGGTCGTAAGTCGAGGACTACCCAACTGGTCGTAAGTCGAGGACTTTCCCTGCCCGGGAGCGCCGCGCATGCGTGGTTCCGCCCCCTGCGCCGGCCGAGGCGTAGCTGGCAAGTGGCAGAGACGGAGCAGGCCAACCACCAGCTGGCCCAGCTCAAGGGAGGTAAGGCACCCGCCGGAAAAGGGGAAAAAATGGTGGACAGCCTTGCTTGGCGACCCCCGTGAAATGGTCGATCGACCCCAAATGGGGTCGCGACCCATAGGTTGAGAACCGCTGTTCTAACATGTCTTTGCTTCACTTGATGAAAACTACATCTGACCCCCAAAAAATTACTCTATAATACTGCTTGATTCCACCAAGCATTATTTCTGGCAATAACTCAGGAGTGTTTTAATGCCATCCTTCAATAGCAATAGCAATAGCACTTAGACTTATATACCGCTTTACAGCCCTCTCTAAGCAGTTTACAGAATGATCATATTGCCCCCAACAATCTTGGTCCTCATTTTACCGACCTCAGAAGAATGGAAGGCTGAATCAACCTTGAGCCCATGAGAATCGAACTGCCGAACAGCTGGCAGCCAGTAGAAGTAGCCTGTAGTACTGCATTCTAACCACTGTGCCACCATGGCTCAAAATCTAAGACAAAATACTAAACTTAGTTAAAGTAAGTTAAGAAATAACCCCATGCGCATACATTATCGTGTGTTATTTTAAAACACACTGATTTGTAAGGCTGAAGTTACTAACAGGTTTTACTATGTTTTTAACTTTTAAGTTCCTTTGAAAGACATTAACTAGAGAGATAGTATAGAAAGACTGGCAAATAGATATTCTTTTAGCAGAGACCTATCAGTTGTACAAATGATTTTGACTCTGCTATCAAAATAAAACATCCAGATTAAGCAGATGCAAAACATGCCTCCCAATCTGCGCAATTGTTGTTTGCTTGTCTTGACCAATATTAGGCGCAACCCTAATTCTCTGTCCCTGTTCAAGCAGAGTTTCGAATATTCTGTTTTTGAAATAGATCAGACATTTAAGACAAATCAAAGCTTTAGGCAATATTCAATACCAAGCATAGTGGTTGGTTTGCTTCGGATTAAAAATAAGCAGAGTTCGCAGAGCATGCTAAAATAATATAGTGTGTTTGGTTTGACATTGGGTTTTGTAAAGTTAAATGCTGAAGACTGTTCAACAAATCATAATTACAACAAATGATGGTTTGGCACAGTGAACCCAGTAATTTTGTACAATTTTTACACTCTATTTGCACAGTTATTGTATAGTTTGCACAGCTATTAATAGCAAACAACTTCTCTTGCTTCCAAGATATGGGTCATGTCTATAAGTACAGTTAAATATTTATGTAGCATCAACAGAGCTTTTAAGAGCATAATTACTCAGCTATTAATCCTTGTTGATTTTTGCAACATAAACAATTGAATATCTAGGATAAGTCATCCAAGATGTTGTGCCACTCATTTAACAGATGTATATATAATTTTTATTTCTTTATGGTATGAAAACAAATTTGCTTTTTGATTCCGTTATCTGTTATTTTATATTTTAAACATACAGGTGAAACTCTAAAATTAGAATATCGTGCAAAAGTTCATTTATTTCAATAATGCAACTTAAAAGGTGAACCTAATATATGAGAATAGACTCATTACATGCAAAGCAAGATAGTTCAAGCTGTGATTTGTCATAAGTGAGATGATTATGGCTTACAGCTCATAAAAACCCCAAATCCACAATCTCAGAAAATTAGAATATTGTGAAAAGGTTCAATATTCTAGGCTCAAAGTGTCCCACTCTAATCAGCTAACACCTGCAAAGGGTTCCTGAGCCTTTAAATGGTCTCTCAGTCTGGTTCAGTAGGAATCACAATCATGGGAAAGACTGCTGACCTGACAGTTGTGCAGAAAACCATCATTGNACGTCAGAAGCGTCTTACCTGGGCTAAAGAAAAACAGAACTGGTCTGTTGCTCAGTGGTCCAAAGTCCTCTTTTCTGATGAGAGCAACTTTTGCATCTCATTTGGGAACCAAGGACCCAGAGTCTGGAGGAAGAATGGAGAGGCACACACTGCCAAAAGCACCAAAACCTGGTTCAATGACCGTGGGATTACTGTGCTCAATTGGCCAGCAAATTCGCCTGACCTGAACCCCATAGAGAATCTATGGGGCATTGCCAAGAGAAAGATGAGAGACATGAGACCGAACAATGCAGAAGAGCTGAAGGCCGCTATTGAAGCATCCTGGTCTTCCATAACACCTCAGCAGTGCCACACGCTGATAGCTTCCATGCCACGAAGCATTGAGGCAGTAATTGCTGCAAAAGGGGCCCAAACCAAGTACTGAGTACATATGCATGCTTATACTTTTCAGAGGTCCGATATTGTTCTATGTACAATCCTTGTTTTATTGATCGCATGTAATATTCTAATTTTCTGAGATTGTGGATTTGGGGTTTTCATGAGCTGTAAGTCATAATCATCACAATTATGACAAATCACGGCTTGAACTATCTTGTTTTGCATGTAATGAGTCTATCTCATATATTAGGTTCACCTTTTAAGTTGCATTACTGAAATAAATGAACTTTTGCACGATATTCTAATTTTTCGAGTTTCACCTGTATATTAAAAGTTTTGCTCTAGAAACATCTCAAAGGATATTAGTCATTAATGATTATAAAAACAAGCACATCTTATATTAGAATTTTTGTAATAGCTTACTCTGTGTAAACATGCAATTAAAAATGGCATAATTTATACTTTATAATCAGGTTTCCAGAACACATCATAAACCTGACATACAGAAATTAGTCTATCAAAATATTTGCCACCTGCTTGGTTTATACAATTCATTAAGACATAAAGCATGGCTTAAAAACCAGAGTGGTTGGATTTACCTAGCATACAAAACCAAAATAAACTGTGTTATATTTTAGCATATTTTATGAACCAGGTCACTGCATTTGTTAAGAATCTGGCTTCAAACTCTTTCAGGATAAAAGAGTATTCAAACTTACTAGACTAGCCCCATTAAACTGAACCTTTATATTGGTTGACTTCAAGCAATCCCTAAATCAGACTATGTAATTTGTATAACATGTCTTGGCATGTCATCTGAATGGAATCTATTAGAATTTATAAACATAATTTCTCTACAATCAGACAAAATATCTTTTGGTATCACGTATCTTCCATATTGTAGAGCATTGCAAATGGATTTCAGTAAATAAATCTTTGCCTTGAACTTTCATCTGCAGAAATTCCATACAGTTCAAAAGAATATATAAAAGAATTTTTGCAGATTTTACTTCAGCATCATAGAAAGGCCTGACATGCTGAGAATCATGGAAGAACAATGATTGTGTCCTCACTGAATCAAAACATTTTTATTAGTGCAACTAATAAATTAAAATGTCACTAATTCCATGTCAGCTATCCATTAACTACTGTTATCCCCTTCAACAACCAGGACAGAAGTAGGAATAGGACATATCTCTCTCTCTCACACACACACACACACACATACACACACACACACACACACACACACACAGAGAGAGAGAGAGAGAGAGAGAGAGAGAGAGAGAGAGAGAGAGAGAGAGAGAGAGAGAGAGGGAGGGAGGGAGGGAGGGAGGGGGGGGTTAAACATATATTCCCCCTACTCATGTATGTGAAGTTGCATCTCAGCAGTTTTTAATCCAATGAGTAGAAGGAACGATACTGTCTCTAATCTACTCAGATATGCATTAACTTCCTGGATGTTTGGGAACTTCCACCTAGAATTCAACTATCCAAATAAAAAGAACAAAGCTATAGTGTCCTTGTGTCATCTCTTGATGACACGGGGTTTCCTCCATGTCTGGCAGAACTCAGTATCACTTGCAGCTTGATTCTGTCTATATTTACAACAAATTCTATGGGGCTCTCTCCAAGAAAGACTGTCCATCAAACTTCAAACAAAGGTTTCTTTCAAAGAGTTTAATCAAACCCTTTTCCTTTACTTTCAAAGTTCATCCTTTGTATGTTGCTAATACTGAGTATGATTTTAATGTCAAAGTAAAGCTTGATCATCACTGTTGTGGGTATGTACTTTTGAACACGTCTGTGTTTGATTACAGCTCCCAGTAATGTCCCTTGCTGTTTTTAGCATCTGGTGTAGTCATTAGACACTAAAAGGGTAGTTACCACTGATGTTGCAAACACGACCCAAGAGAGCAGCTCTTCTGTCTTACCCCCTCATTATGCCATCAGCCTTTCAATGACTCAGACTTCTCTACATCTCTGGTTCATTGCTTCCAAACCAATTTTTATTACATCTCAACACATTCAAGTGTTTGGCTTATCACTGTGTATAAGTATGTCTTTTCCCTCTTCCTTCCACTGCATTCTCACACACACTGTAGAGAGGGCATGGCCTTAAAGGACAGGAGAAAGAGACAGTATCAAAGCAATGGTCAGGTAAAAGAGATCTGAGCCTGGGACAAAGAAAGTAAGCATCTCAGCAGGCTCCTTCTCTTATTCACACAAAGATAAAGAGAGGTAGAGGGAAAATGCATTCAGACTTGCAAGATTCTATTACTATAGCTTTATGATAAAAATAGTGCCAATCTACATGGAATTGGTATCCTAGTCTGATCCAATTTGAAGGGCTAATACTTGGCCATACTCAATGTAATAATCCCAGATATAATAATTTCCAGACTGCCAACACTGCATGGTGCTCTGTTCCACTCTCTTTTGGCTCAATGCTTATACACACACATGGATACTGGATATTTTGGGGGCATCAATTAACCTCACACTGCTTTCTGGGAATACATTGTATAATGTGACATACTGATAAAGTGTATGCCTCTTCCTTACAAGCAGCATTCTTTCAGTGGTGGAAGAGATCTCTTTGGCTCCAGGTGCAAATATGCTGAAGGATCATATTCATTCATTTTCATTCATTCATTCATTCATTCAATCAATCAATCAATCAATCAATCAATCAATATTTACGTATTTATTTTTAAGAAGAGTTTGTCTGAAATGGTAAAAGCCCAGTGATGGCTTCTGAGCAGAGGGCACGCCAATGTTTCTTTAAAAGGAGCTGGACATACACCCTCCAACTCAGTAATGGACAGGAGCTGAGAAACAGATCAATAGATGTCTTTGTTCTACAGTACTGCTAGGATGAATTGCTAGTATCTATTGTTACTGATATTTGCATCCATCATTGCTGGGTCATATTCCCCATCCTGTCCTAACCCAACTGCAGATCTGTCTTTAGCAGCTGCTGGATCTATTTGATGTGAACCAGGAAGTTCACATCAATGTCTGGAATCAAACATAGCTTCTGATCTCTCAAGGTGAAAGATCAGTTCATTAACCTTTCTGCAGCCATGCAGCCCTTTTAAAATCTTCTCTTCGGCTGACTGATTTACTCTATCATTCTGCTTTGGATGAATAGTTGCTGACCTTTGCTATAGCAGTACTGCACATAAATAATTGTCTGAGGCAAGGTTGCACAGGGAAGGAGAGAATTAGGCTTATTTATAAAAGAGAATGGGAAGGGATGAATATTGATTTGCTTAACTGAGCACATTTGCACTGTATATACAATTAGGGCTCAACCCATGAACCGATGCTCTGTTACTGAGGTCTATACATGTGCAAACAGCCCCATTATCGCCAAGACAATTATTTATTTCATTTTATTTATTAAATTTATACATTCCCCATCTTACTATCCAATTTATGACATGTATACATTCTTAAATATAAAATTCCTTATATCTGCAACGCTGCTTCAGAAAATATCAACCCCATCTTCCGAATTCAGGGATTGCAAATAGCAACAGCAAAAACTGGCTTACCCTCCATTAAGTATGACTTGCATCGACCACAGATTGATGCCATTTTATTTGATAGCTAAAATTGTCACAAGGTATTTCCCAGTTCCAACCTTATAAAACAGTGGTGGCGAACCTATGGCATGGGTGCCAGAGGCGGCACTCAGAGCCCTCTCTGTGGGCACGTGCGCCATCATCCCAGTCCTAGGCCTTCAGCTGGGTTTTATAAAACCTTTTTGCTTTAGGCCTCCGCTGCCATGTGCCAAAAAAAAAAAAGGTTCAATCAATCAGTCAATTTCAACCTCTCGCGGGGGAAAAAAAGATCTTGCAAAGTTGGAATTGATTGATTGAACTTTTTAGTCCCACCCAGTCTGCCATTACCACCACAGCCATGCCCACCCAATGGGCCACACCCATTCAATCAGCCACACCCACCCAATGAGCCACACCCAGCCGGCACCCGATGATGCATAAGTGAGTTTTGGGTTGCAGTTTGGGCACTCGGTCTCTAAAAGGTTTGCCATCACTGTTATAAAATCTCATTTAAGTTAATTTTTCTTACACTCTTCTCATTGATTTCAGCTTCTTGTTAAAAAAAAGTTGTAGGTAACAACAATTTTTTCTTAATTCTGTGTCCTGCCTCTGTTCAGTCATTCTACTGGACCACTTACCTGCATCCACTCATCTCTGTCCACTCTTGGTGGTCTCTCTATTTGTGGGTGTAAACAATCATCACTGTGTACTAATTCAGGCTTTCTCAACTGTGGCAACTTTAAGATGTATGGACTTCAACTCCCAGGATTCCCCTGGCAGCTGAAATCCACACATCTTAAAGTCGCCAAGTTTGAGAATTACTAGACTAACCCATTGTTATTTATTTCTATAAAGATTATTTCTTTGTAGTGAAAACAATATAAAGACACATGAGGTTTAAAATAAAATAATTGAAGTTGACTACAATGCTTCCCCTGTGCGCACCAGAACATTTATTTGCTTTCACAGTGTCAGTGTAACTGACTCACATTGGTAACTACCAACGCACAGTATAACTACTCATATTGGTAAGGGGAATTTTCATCATATATCAAGTCAGAGGCACATCTAAGAATACTTTATTTCTAGCTTTAAATTTTATCTCTTCATTTGTTTCCTGAATACACTTAACAGGTGATACCGAACCTTCTTTTTGACCCCTTGATCTACGGGCTTTCCAACTACAACATAACTTGAACAATAGTTCAAATTTCTTAACTACAAACAACATGTGAAGAAATCAAGAGCGGTGAAAAGAATAAAAAAGATGACCTTGACAAAGAAATACAGGAGCCGTTTCCTTAGCTATAAGAACTTAAAAGTATTTCTCTGTCAAAGTCATTTTCTGTACTCTCTATAGGCAGGCAAGCAGGCAGTTCTGAGATGCATTCATTCCAGTCTTTTTTGCAAATTATATAAACTATGTTCTTGTCTCCCTTTGTTTGCCTTCAATAAAGTCTGGTTAACAAAATGGTCCAATTCTGAGAATTTTGGACCACATCTCAAATGAAATGGTTAGCTGGAGCAAAAGCTACAATTCTGAAGATATGGGCCAATTATAGAGAAGGAGGAAATGGGTAAGACAATTGGATACATTTTTGAATCCGTCTCAAACTCTGAAATTCTCCACAAAGTGAAAGTGAAAATGCCTGGAAAAGGATTAGAAAGGAAAAGAAATAGATGGAATGCAGTTTTATAATCAATAGCAGTAGCAATTGATCTAATTCCTGAGTCATACAATCATGGTTTAATAATGGTTTATTAAACAATCATCAGTCTGAATTCATGTAGCATGCCAAGCCAAAATTGAACAAAATGTATTATTGTATAAGATGATGTGGGAGTCCAGCAACTGATTACTAATTGCACCAGAGATAGTAAGCAGAAAAGGGAACCAAAGGCACTCCCAGCTTGCCCTTAGGTGTGTGGCACCTTCACAGAGTTTCCTTATCTGAAAGTGTAGATTATGCAGTATAAACTAAAAATAATAATTAGGTGTACTGTATCTAATCTTCCTGAATTCTCTATGCAAAATTATATATGTAAGAAATCCACCGGCCTTTTAATAGTTTATGGAAATTTGTCAAACCCTGCCATACTCTAGAACAGGGGTCATGCAGTTTGATGTCAGGCCGCAGCCCATATGGAACTGGGCTGCAGAAATGGTGGGCAAATGTGTGTGCGCATGAAATCATCCCCCGTCCCCCCTGCCACCACTTGCATTGGTCCGCTGAGCCAGAAAGGTTGGAGAACCCTGCTCTAGAACTCAATAGGACATTGACTGTTGCAGCCCAAAATTGATTTAGTCCTGGAAGCTGTTGATTTACAGTCAATCCCATATCACTCTTTGCAATACAGTTTCCAGGTTTTAGTGGCTGAGATTTAGTGAACTGGCCTCAAAGCAACATTTTCTTCAGTGCCCTTCTTAAGACTGAGTCTCCTTGTAGTTAAGTGTAGTTTGACCCTCATTTACAACAGCAATTTCTAAAGCCAGTGATTTCTCTACCAAGCCACATGAATCCCTTGGAAGAAAGCTGCTTCCTTTAGGATTTTTTTATTTTATTTTTTGCCAAATGAGAAAGGACAGTTTAACATTTCTGATCTGAAGGACAAAATGAACCTAGTTTCTAATACAGAGCCATCTGTGCAAGGCTGCTGGTAAAGAAAGCTCTCCAAAGATGCCTTTCTTGTTCCAAAAGTAGAGCCATGTACAGCCCGGTTTTGCAAAATGTAAAGCCACAGATGCTTGATTTTGCAAGTGCATAAAGTAACATGCTTCATAAAATTTCCACCCAAATTGAAATAATAAATGGCTAGCTGACAATGAAAATGAGGAGCCCGAAGTAGTTGGTGGAATTGTTTCAGTTATGCTTTTTTTAAAAAAAAAAAAAATATTACTTCCATTTGGAATGATTTGTACCATTAACCAGCTAGAATTGGAAGGAGAGGGGATTTGTCTCTTGAGAGTGGTGTTCTGTTTTGCTGCTGTTTTGCATTCTATCCAGAAATTTTTATAAGCATTTTATGGCACTCTGCAATATAACAGTTAGGTAACTCTACTAAAATACAACTGTAAATATAAGGCAGAGGCAATATTTTCAAACATGTCCTCACCACAATCTTTGACTATCTAATAGATAGAGCTTTGGATACAACTGCTCCCACCACTGAAGCTTATTATTATTATTATTATTATTATTATTATTATTATTATTATTATTATTATTAATTATTATTATTATTATTTATTGAATTTATATACCGCCCTATCTCCCTTACGGGACTCAGGGCGGTGAACAGGCGATAATAAAAACCACGATAAATATACACAAGTTTCTGTTCTAAAATCAACTTAAATAACAGGCCTGCTCTAAAAGTACCTCATTCAAAACCCCCACTAAAACATAATCAAACTACGCCAGGCCGGCCGCACGGAATAGATGGGCCTTCAGGGCTCGGCGAAAAAGGTGCAGGTCCGCAACTGTACGTAGGTCGGGGGGTAGGTCATTCCAGAGGGCAGGAGCTGCCACAGAGAAGGCTCTCCCCCTGGGGGTCGCCAGCCGGCATTGTCTGGCCGACGGCACC
>NW_015387987.1:64431-87321 GCF_001527695.2 Protobothrops mucrosquamatus | reverse complement strand
ATTTGGTAAGAGGCGGTCTTGCAAATACCTAGGTCCATTGCCACGGAGCGCTTTAAAGATTTTTACTAACACCTTGAATCGCACCCGGAAGGCCACAGGCAGCCAGTGCAGCTCGCGCAGGAGAGGTGTTACATGGGAGCATCTAGAGGCCCCCAGGATCCCCCGCGCGGCCGCATTCTGAACTAGCTGGAGCCTCCAGGTGCACCTAAAGGGAAGCCCCATGTAGAGAGCATTGCAATAGTCCAGGCAGAAAACAACGAGGGCTTGAGTGACCGTGCGTAGAGCATCACGATCCAGAAAGGGCCGCAACTGGCGTATCAGGCGAACCTGATGAAAAGCCCCCCTGGCCACGGCTGTCATATGGTCGTCTAAAGACAGCCGAGTATCCAGGAGGATGCCCAGGTTGCGGGCCCTCTCCTTAGCCTTCTGGGCCGAACCTTCATCTTTCATCGGTCCTTTCTCCATGCAGCAGAAAGTGGGGGTCTATCAGGAAGGAAAGATCCCTTTTTCTGTATAAAATTATACAGATACAGAGGAAGACTCCTTCCCTGTGCGCAAGAGATTCTCCCTGAAACCTTAGTTAGAAATGAACACTCCTGAATTGTTTCTAAAGGAGTGAGCAAGTAGAATGTTAAGCGCCCCTTCCTCACCCAATCTGTCTCTTTGCTGGCTAGATGTAGAGGCTGTGTAAGCTACCTCCAGCCCCAGGCAAGACATTTACCATCCTGTTTAATGCCAGCATTTTCCTCTTCACTGATTTTTATAAGCACTGCAGCAGTTGAGATGTTTTGGATCTTTCTATGTGCTCAATTGTTCAGCAAACCTTTAAATTACATCTGAACGTACTTAACCGGGGCTTCACATTAGTAGCTAAGTCCACAGTCATGAAAATATGTCTAATCTTTTTAAAGATGTGTCATTGTCAAGTTTACATGGGCTTCTTTATGCTCCATTCCTGTTCAGAATTTCATTTTTTTTCCATCTCAAAGGACCTGTGAATAAATACTTTGAATTTTTAAAATGCCAACAGCAATTTGTGAAATAAATGAACCCAGTTTAAGCATGCTGCTGTAAAAATTTGAAAGAGAAAGATTGTGGCGTTTTAAGAAATCTGAAAGAAGGTTCTTTCACATAGAGAAACAGCTAAAAATCACTCAAGTGGTGCCCAGTGGGGAAACACAGCTCATCCATATTTTGATTTTATGTGTCTACTAACATCACAGCTCATAATCAATATTGACACCTAAACCCACACTTTCCAGTTGTCAGGTGGTAAAAGGTTTCAAGCATATTTTTTTATGTAAACGTTTATATTCAACCTTTCATATGACAGAACCCAAGCTTCTAAAATCAACCCAACAGTCAGAACAAACCAATATAAGTAATGTAATATATCATTTGAAATATATCATTTAAAAACAGATCACAAAACAACATAGGGAGACAGAGAAAGAGAGCAAGATAATAACCATAACATAAAGAGAAAAGAAGGCCCTCAGCTCAAGAGTTTCTCAAAAGCGACAGCAATGAATCTGGTGCTTAATCTAATATGGTTTATTTGATGCCTCTTGGAATTTTTATTAGGAAAGGTAAGAAAGATTAGAATTTGGAATCATTCATGAAGCATGTATGGTCTACGGCAATTCTCTTATTAATATGTGCAACTTTTTATTTGAAGCAGGACTTCGTCTTGCTGCAGACTTGAAAGATACATTCAACTACCAATCTACTGTCACATTTGGGAATGAAGTTTAACTTACTCCAATAATATGTACTGCCCTTTTACTTCTTCCCCATGGATAGAAATTTACTCTGAGGCAATCAAGCAGCAGAGATACCGATAAACACAGATGTTTCATTACTTTAACTGGCACCATGATGATGTGAGTTTTCAGTTTATAAATTGTCTCTTGCCCAGTCTGCTGTTTTTTCCTTGGTAATTCCTTCCATTAAAATTTACTATATGTTAACCATCATCAATCTTGCAAAAAAAAAATCAACAACAGAGAATGTTAATAGTGGTTATTATTCTACCTCAGTTACAGGAAAACAATAGCTATATGCTGAATAGAACAAATCTAGCAAAACAAAACAAAAAAAAAGATACAGATCAACATGAGAGAAAATTAATTTCAGAGTTATTAAATAGAATACATTTCAAAATGAAATCAAATCCAAATTTTGGGACACTTTTGCACCATACTGATCATACCAGTTCTCTGGCTTCTGATTTCACCAAAACCATCTAAAAACAAAATATCAAAAAAGAGATTTAAAAGCTTCCTACCTCCTTTTGTTCCAGGTTTGTTTACCTTTCCATTGATCCAGCATGCCTGCAATCTTAGCAGTCCCCAAAATTGGCTCTCCATTTCCTTCCCTTCCTTTCTGTGGCATTTTGTCCCTCACCACACTTTTCTACATGAACCATAGAACTTCTGAATTGTCAGTGTGCTAAGAAAGAAACACTTCAGCATAGTCTAGTGGTGCTTAGATTTAGAAGAAGAGGGGGGAAAAAGGTTCTCGGAAATAAGACTCACGTGGAAAGTATTTTAAGAAGAAGAAGAACAAAAAAATGCTCTTTCCTAGAATTTAAATATAGATCTAATATGAGTAGGAATCTCCCTTTAAGAGGACAATGACTTCCTAAACATAGAATCAAGAGTTATTCTTTTTTTTTCCCTTGCCACCATTCCTAAAGCTTGATCAACTGCCGAAGTGGAAGGAAACACACATGCATCTCTAAAACTTATTCTATTAATATCTTAATTCTTAGATTCACAAAAGCAATAGTAACAGCAAAAGGTAAAGGTCAAGTAGATCTGAGATTTTTGAGAAATCAAGACATCTTGGAGATAGATCAGAAGTTGCCTTGAAAACATATCTTGATTAGATAGGTCTGCTCAATGTTGTGCTGATCATTTCAAAATAAACATTGTGAAGCATGACCTAATTTTGCAAATTATTTTCTAATCTTATCTATTTTCTTCAAGAGTCAGGAATACTTAGAGTAGAATAACAGAGTTGGGAGGTACCTTGGAGGTCATCTAGTCCAACCCCCTGCTCGAATGGAAGAGTCTATATATTTCAGACAAATGGCTGTCCAGTCTCTTCTTGAAAGCCTCCTGTGATGGAGCACCCACAACTTCTGAAGGCAAGGCATTCCACAGGTTGATTGTTCTCACTGTCAGGAAATCTCTCCTTAGTTCTAAGTTAGTTCTCTCCTTGATTGGTTTCCATCCATTGGTTCTTGTCTTGCCCTATGGTGCTTTGGAAAATAGTTTGCCTCCCTCACCTTACTATACTCACTTACTATATATCACTTATTATAATCACCTTAGTTAACACAGCTCTGCAAACAGCTAAAGACAAGATAATCCCAATCCAATGTAGCTCTTTTCAGCTCCTCTGGCTTGCTGAAAATCCAAATAGGTGAAGCAACAAAAAACACAGTTTCCCAAAATTCACAAATGAAACATGTCAGGGTTCCAAAGATGTGACATGAGACATAAAACATTTGGCCTACCACCTCACTATAGTTTTATCAGAATTCCTATTTTCCTGCCACTAATTCAGGACATATGTTCATTGGCTCAGCAATAGCCAAACATCAGTTGCAGTTAGGAGAGAGGATTACATGGATAACAGAGAGTAGTTTTATTTCTTTTCAGATTGGCCACATTAACCAGGCAAGCCTTTTTTTGAGAATATTCATGACACAACTTCCAAAATGTGCTCACCAGTTCTGAAATATTTTTATCCTACCATTTCTGATATTCCATATTCTAATTTTGACTTGGTACTTTGTGTAAGGTTTTGGTAAATTATCAAAATGTTTCTGTTGGGCAGAATAGACTTGAATTTGAATGTCCAACTTCTTTTGTCTAATATTTACATATTACTGTTTTTACCCATTTTTAAAAAATTGTCTTGAGCCTAGAAACCCAGGCAAGCAAAGAAGACTATAAAAATTTAACCATTGAAATATCTTGGCTATTTATATAGACATTATGATTACTAGATGGTTTACAGAGAGATGGGAAGTCCCAATAAAAATAAGTTAATACCAAATACCTTCCCCGGGTACCCCCCAGACTCTCATTCCCATCAACTGATATACTGCAGGCTATCAAATTTCTATTACTATTTCTGGCTAAAGAGATACAGAACATTAATTGCTTCTGCCATTCAAATTGGTAATTCAGATTTTTGTAGGTAGCCCTTCAAATTGCAAAGAATTTTAGTTCCAGCAGTTTCTCCAACCCCCAAGAATTGGTAGAGAAACTAGCTGACATTCTTAGAGTTATTTTATTACTGGCCGTTTCAGCATAACAATCCTTTGATGTACAGGTAAATCTTGCATGAGTGGACTCGCCATATGCTTTGTTTGTTTGCTTGTTTCTCATGTCAGAAATGTTGCCTACTGCTGCTGTAGAGAAAATATTGGGGTAGGAAGGAGGAGGGAAGCATTGTAGCTGTAGCAGAGGACAGAAACTAAAGTCCTCCTGTACAAGGAGTCATCCATTTGTGACAATGGCTATCAGATTGTCCATAGGCACATAATTACACCTACAGTGTAAACATTCATACATTACTTTTTGGAGTGCTTTTCAAATACAAGATACTATTGCTATGCTATTGCTATAATGCCTTCTATTTGAAAAGCATTCTAAAGGGTACTTAAAGAACACAGCAGCCAGAAAAAGAAATCACCTTCCCACAAAAACAGTGGAAGGTCAAGACGAAACGTTGTGCAGTCACTCCCTGAACTTCCATGATCCTTTCCCACAACAAACTAAGGAGCAAAGCTTGACTAAATTGGCTGCACCGGGCTCAATGGTGGGATTCAGCAGATTCGCACCAGTTTGGCAGAACCGGTAGCTAATTTTTTGTTGCCCAGGCCCCTGGAAGCGGCATCCACACAGAGAACTGGTTGTTCACATATTTGAATCCCACCACTGACCTGGCTGATATTTTTTCATTTCACACCATGAGTTATTATCACCCTCAAGGGCTGGGCTGACCTTAAGCTATTTTTTTTCACCTTCAGTAAGTGTTTCATCTGCTGGGTAGCACTGGTCAAGTGCTGCTTCTTGCATTATTGTATACTCACTTAATCCTCCTTATTTCCAAATAAATAAATTATATCTCCTCCATACATTTAAAAATCATAGGGCACTTCCAAACCTTGTCAGAAAAGAGAGACTTATCAGAAATCTTTCCATTCAGCACTTTTTGTGCCCAGACACATATCAGGAACTGAAAGCTGACTCAGCTTCTAATACTGAGTAGTTTGTGACTCATTTTTTAAAGCTTTGATTTCTAGAGTTCATTTTGTCCATAACTCACTCTGATTTTCAATATAAACAAAAGGAGTCACAGGACAAATAAAGTAATTTTAAAAGCAATTTTTAAAAATGTGGCTTTGCATCGCCGAGTGGTATATCTCGAAAGTAAAATTTTATTTTGAAAAAGAAAGACATACTGAAGAAATTTGAACCAGAAAAGGCAGGGGAGTACAAAATATCAAATATCAGAAAGATTTTCATTTACATTTTGTTTCTGAACCCTCATTAAAGATACCATCAATATATTTCTGAAATTAAAATCATGATTTTAGTTACTTGACAGTTACATTTCTATCTTAGAAACCCAACACATAAAATCTTTCCTCAGTTTACAGAGACAGCAATATGCTGTTTTGATTCTTCTTGCTTTGTAGCTGGCTAGTGTAGGTAGTGAAGATGACTACTATATTTTGAGGAGATGGGTTAGCTGATAATGGCACATATTCTAATGTCCACCTCCATGTAAAATACAGGTACCCTCACTGAAAATCTCACAATGACAAAGAAACAGGAATGAAATCTAATATTTGAGCTTTGTATCAGCTGAGATAAGAAAAGCTGGTTTTATGAAACTTGAAGGATTAACATAAAGCAGATTGAAATATGAGTAGGAAACAAGATAATTTTAGCCTCATTGTCATTACAAGGACAATAATCCAAGAGCCGTGAGGAGATAATATACAGTACTAGTTTATAGTAAACTTTCAAAGACTCTTAGTTAGAAAGAACCATGTGGACATTGAGCACAACAATCCTGTGAGCATAGGAATCCAAATTCAATTTGTGAAGGTTGCTTCTCTAGCCTTTTTTGAACACTTCTAGCAACGAAGAGTCCTTGTTTCTCTGGATAATTAGTTCCACTGACAAACTGCTCTTCTTATAACTTAAATTCATTATTTCAGATTTTGCATAATCTGGGATGAAAGAAAACATACCTTGACCTTCTTCTATGCAACATATTTTCAGATATTTTAAGAGAGCTATCATATCCATTCAAGATTGCCTTGTCTCAAGGGAGAGCCATGTGCCAGAGTGAGAGGAGCCCCAGAAGTTCACTAGATGGCTTTGGGCCAACCCAATCTACCTTGCAAAATTGTTGGTATGCAAAAAGCAAGCGGGAGTGCTATATACACTACTTGTTGCCTCCTATGAAAGGTTAGTGTAAATTTAATCAATACATATCCTCTCTCCATCTTCTCTTTTCAATTCGGTAACATAGACAGTTCCTCCCATTTTTCTTCAGAGAACATAATTTCTAGTTTTTTGCCTGAATTCTGCTTAAAATGTGGTGATCAGAAGTAGACACTATACTGAACATCGGGTCTAGCCAACAAAGAATATGGCGAGTTATTATACTTTTATAGATACAGCATAAAATTGTATTGACCTTTTTTTGCAACTACCAGAGACTAATTCACTAACCAACTATTGTTCCAAAATCCTTTTTTTATTATAAATACTGTTATCAGGCCAGATATCCCCCATTTTTACTTAGAAAATGGGAGAACTTGCACTCAAGTAAAATGGATGTCATGGTTATCAATTCAGCTGGCAATACAGGCAACAGGAGCCGAAGTCGTGGTTCCCTGAAAACTAATCCTCCACTATGCTAGCTTGCCTAATAGAAGAATTACAGTGATCACTTCTCCCAGTGACTCTAGCTGGTTCCAAGATTGTCTCTCTTTTGAATAGAAGCAGATCCTCTTTGCTAATCACCAACACAGAACACTGCCAACTATCTGTGTTTAGAAGATGTCAAATGGTTTCCTGGCTTATGTGCCAATATATGCAGCAGACCCAGACCAAATTTAACTCATGTTCTCCAGGAGTGCCTCCTGATATAGCACGTTCCAGATCCATTGATACATTGCCAAGCCTGTTTTATTAGGAGTTTATCTTTCTGTTTCTTGGATGCAGACAAACAAAGCATGACATTGTCTTTTCTTTCTGGCTTTTCAGTAAAATAATGATGCATAGAAATCAGAAAGGTTGCCCTGATAAGAAACATAGTACATAATATTGTTTAATTCATGTAATTATTTGGTTTGTTCAGCCAAAATCATTACTGAGAGTAATTGTACATTATGGATAATATTTCCACAGTCAAAATTCAATGACTAGAGACTAGAAAAATATGACTAAGGACAGGCCCCTTCACCAGAATAACTAGTTCTATAAAGCTTTCCTGTCCCTTCAGCAGAGGTGCTCCTGCTTAAGTCTATCTGGCCTTTTTTATCAACTCCCTACATGTTTAATCTTTCATCCTCTCCTAGTCTTGCCCACACAAAGAATAATAATAATAACTAATCCTCACCATGAAGGTAACCACAGGAAAAAGTGGTTTTAGATATCTAGTCTTGAAATGGGAATATGTACTTTGGCTGTCAAACTTATATTTCACAAAAGGACAAAAACCAAGTCACTTCTATTTAACTTGTGCATTCCCCCCACACACATAAATTTAGATATATCCCTTTGCCACTGTTTAAATGGTACATCATTTTTCAAATCTGAAACAAAAACATAATTCTAGGTAAGACATTCATTTTTATCACAGAAATTTTCCCCAGCAGTGACAATTGAAACAAAAACATAATTCTAGGTAAGACATTCATTTTTATCACAGAATTTTTCCCCAGCAGTGACAATTGTAGTTTTCCCCATCTTAACATGTCTTTTTTAACTTTATTCCATGTCTTAGCATAGTTGTTTTGAACTAACATGCAATTCCAATTTGTCATAGTGATACCCAAGTATTTTACTTTCTTCTCAATCTTAAAATCTTATTCATCAATTCTGTTGGATCCTCTATTTTCATGTTTTAATATTGTCTTCTGTTTGTTGATCTTAAACCTGGTAATGTACCAAATTATTTTAGTTTTGCCATTAATGATTCAATTTCCTTTAAAAGATCTTTAAAAACCAACACCAAATCAAAAAGCCCTTAACTTATAAGTTTCTTTTTTAATGTCATTGAGTTACAAGCTTGATTGTGAAAAACTCAATGGCAATCACATTGGTCTTGTTGGCAAGAAAACAGTAGAGTTGTATCCATGCATATGTCCTCAAATTGATCACTGAAAGATCAATTTGAGGATATCTATACCTTGATTTCTACTGTTGATTAATACTGTTGTAGGGTTCTGTAACTGGAACTAGAAAAAGAAACAAATTGTGTAGCCTAGCCTAACTATTGCTATCTTACTTCTATAATCAGCATTTGTGTCAGGGACAAATTTCATGCAAGCATGGGAAACATGTACATGGATGTGATGTACTGAAGGAGGGAATAAGGGAGTGTACAGGAATGATTGATGTCTTCCTTATATTGTAATAACACTGTTGTCTGATTTTCATTGGCTAACAAAGTTTATAAAGCAATGCTACTAACTTCCTACGGTGTGGCACTTCCAAACGCAATGCTGCCAGTGTTCAGATTGTGTTCCCATCCAGGATTTATTTCGATTGAAAATAAAATGCTGTACCTTTAAGAAGCCTCTGCTTGGGTTTTCATGATTGGATTTTTATGATTTCTCAGGTTTTGCCAAGGGCCAGTGACCTTACGCTGTTGTTCAGCATTATGGGGAATTACACTGGCAAATCCCAAACACTTTTTAAAGAGTAGGCAGGTTAGACCAGAACAGTGGGCACTGTCTGGGTGTGGTGAGTATAAAGCAATGTTTTTCAAACTTGGCAACTTTAAGAAGTGTGGATTTCAATTGGCTTGGGAAATTCTAGGAACTGAAGTCCACACATCTTAAGGTTGCCAAGTTTGAAAAACATAGTACAAAGTGATGATCCTGAAGAACAGAGGAAAACTCCATTACCATGACACTGATTAAATAAAGCAAGTCTGAGTCAAAGCCAAGAAAGTCATTTATGAAAATACCTCAGACAGGACTTCCATTATGCCTATGAAAACAATAGATGGAGAAAGGGAAGTACATCCAGACTTGCAAGATACTATTGCTATCATTCTATTGTTATAATACAAGTAGGTTTAGGTCTACACAGTGTTTCTTAATCTGATCTATTTTACAGGCTTGCCACTGGGTAGGGATAGTCTAGCACAGGGCTAGTCAACCTTGGCTCTTTTATGACTCGTGGACTTCAATTCTGAAGTCCACTGAAGTCCAACTGAAGTCCACGAGTCATAAAAGAGCCAAAGTTGACTACCCCTGCAAGTGTTTGAGGATGCATTTTCATTGACAAAACAAGAAAAAAAATATTTTGTACCAAAATTAAATGCTAATAGATTTGACTGGCAAGAGTGGATATTTCTATTTTGTGACAAGCCCTTTTTAAACTTTGAGCCATGTTGTAAGTAGATCTAAAGCCACAGTGCATGCAGATATATTTCTTTTAATATGAGAGAGAAATATCAGAATATCAGTCAAGGAATGAATAATTCCTTTCTATACAAGACTGTCTCAAAATCATACTGAGTACATTTTTATAATTCTGGTCAGGCTTCTGGGGATTATGTGAAGGATCTTTATGGAATAATTTTTATTGTATTATGTAATGTATTTTCAAGGCTTGTATAAGAGCTAGTTTAAAAAGTACATCTTTCTTCCCATGTACTGAATGAAAAGACCTGTGGCCTTTTTGTTCAGAATGCCTGCCCGTGATTTGCCAAAACCATATACAGCTACACCAGGATAGTGACTTTCAATAAAATGTTATTCTGGTATCAGAACTGTATAATAATCACATTTTTTTAACACACTCTGGGCAGTTCAGTGTAACATACCAATTCCACTTGGCTGTAAATGAAAAGCAGTTTTCTCCTGTTTCTTCCCATAGGTAGGGAGTTATCTGGGTTGGTAACAATGAAATTGAAAGGAAGTTTGTAACGATAGCTGATCAGCAGTGAGACATGGTTGCAAATCAAAGCAATGTCGGATCTGACTATGCCTTGTTTTTTGTCAGCCCAAACTGCAGGACATACTTTCTGAAAACCAAATTCTGGCTGAAATTCCAACTCCTAATTTAAGAGCAGTTTAAGAATGGAAGCAATCATCTATTCTAAGGAGAAGGTAGGCTTCTTTTAACTGGATGTTTTCAAGCAGACACCTATTTGTCAGGGTTTAAATGTGTTTTTAAAAAAATCAATCCTAATCCTCTAAATAATTTTGTAAATGAAAATTTCAGCTACCCTGTACTCTACAGTTGAGGATAGAGAAAGGAAGGACAGCAGCAACTATCAGAAAAATGAATTTGCTCACTCACAATTTAAGCTAAGGATTTTATTTTCTTCTGCTCAATTATGTCCAATTCTTGGGAACTGACTGGGCAAGTCTCTGCAGTTTTCCTGACAAGGTTTTCAGAAGTGGTTTGCCATTGCCTCCTTCCTAGGGTTGAGAGAAAGTGACAGACCCAGCTGGCTTTATAGCTAAGGCAGGATGTCCTGGTTTCTAGCCTGATGCCACTACACCAAACTGGCTCTCAACATAAATTATTTTCTTCTAAACATAACAAGTGGGGATGGATTTCAACAGAACTGTTTCACTCTTTCATAAGAGATACACATTTCATTTGATGGGTAGGTCTGCCAAAGAAAGAACAGCAAGATATGTAGAAGAGCATACAGTAGATTCATTCATGAAAAGGAGGAAGGTTCCATCAATTACACATGTAATTTCCCCCCCCTATAAATAGATTTGCTTTGTTGAAACAGCTCTGCTAATGATTTGCAGAAAACTCTAATTTATTTATCTGCATATCTTCTGTATCACCTTTAAACCACTTTTTAGTATTAGAAACAACTTTAGCTTGATTCATTTATTTATTTGTTTGTGCAAATGGAAGAAAGGTCATCTTTTTCCAAGCACTTATTTCCTTGCTTGAACTTTCTGATAAGTCTATCTTCACGATACCAATATTGTTTCCACAGTAACCAACTGTAATGACATAAATAGGATTATAAATCAAAGGTGGAAGTCAAAAGAAAATTAGCTTCTGGTTATTCTCTTTTTTTAAAAAATACAGTGCAGCTGTCACAATTCATCAATAACTAGGCCATTAAAATAATCTCCATCCCAGCCAGTGGTCAATCTGCCTACAAATAATTTGTAATGAAAAATATAGAAAACCAGCATGTGACCCAAGTTGATAATGTAAAGCTATATCATCACAATTTAATTTCTGTAATCAAAGATTTATACCCCAATGCAGATAAGTTGATGCCCGATATGAATTCCTAAATTACAGAATGGTGAGGGATTCAGCAGTACTAGCTAATGATGTGGCCTCTAATTTTTAAGAATGGAAGATTACAATATCTAGTGATAACAATGCACATCAGTATACAACAATGCTCATAATATGTCACTGTCCAGACAAGGTTACTGACCTCCTCTCACCTTCTCAATCCATAGCCAATCTGTTAATCGATTACTGTACTATGTCACCAGCTATCAGGACTAAGTTTAGGTGACTTTAGAGCTAAATCAAAGAGTCAGAGTTGTAATTGCTGACAACTAGTGGACAAAAGGATATCAGAGCAAGGAAGGCCTTGTTGCTTAGTTAAAGTCTCAATTTAAATAAGCCTGTACAGTTCTTTCTGTCCAGAAAGTCTAAATTTGCTGTTGTTTATTAAATTCATCCATGGCCCAATTCCCAGTAACTCTAGAATGGTTTATATATGATTTAAAAAATAAAAATAAGACAGTTAAAAACAACAAAAACAAAAAAGGTAGACATAGCAGAATAACAAACTGGGTAGAAGCAAAAGAAAAACCTTGGATTAAAAGGAGGCTTTAGACATCTTCACCAAAGGCCTATGTGAAGAGCCAGGTCTTCAGGTCCTTTAGAAATACCAACTGGATCTCAGGGGGAGCTTAATTGAAAGAACATGGAGCACACCAACTCTGCCAGTTCAGTTTGGTTAACAGATAATATGGGAAATAAGTGGGGAGCAACAGATTGAAACTGAACCCTGGTTCTGAGTTTGGGGTTTTTTAGCCCATGGAGACTTGCTATCCTTGGTGTTGGATGGGGTAGTACTGCCCCAAACAGACTCTGTGCGTAATCTGGGGGTACTCCTGGACTTGTGGCTCCTGCTCGAAGAGCATCTGTGGCAGGAAGGCCTTTGCACAACTGCAGATTGTGTGCCAGTTATGCCCTTTCCTGGATCAACAATCCCCACTCACGGCCACTCATGCCTTTGTCACTTCCTGTCTTGACTATTGCAAAGCACTCTACATGGAGCTGTCCCTGAAGAGCATCCTGAAGTCCAGTTGGTACAAAATGCAGCAGCCCACATGGTTTTGTGCAGACCTCGTGTGCACATGTGACACCTCTCCTGCAGGAGCTGCATTGGTTGCCAATTTATTTCCAGGTGCAATTCAAGGTGTTGCTTGTCACCTTTAAAGCCCTTCATGACATGGGACCAAGTTATCTGAGGGACCATCTCTTGCCAGTCACATCTACCCGACCCACTAGAGTGGGGAGACAAGGGATGTTGTGGGTCCCGTCCCCTAATGAAATGCATTTGGTAGGATCCAGAAGAAGGGCCTCTCTGAAAAATCATTCCCCCAGAAATTAGACTGGCCCGCCACTTTAACACTTTTTCGAAAGGCACTGAAGACCTCGTTCTGCTAGATAGCCTGGGGAACCCAGAGTAGGATAGAGCCCATTAAATTGCTAGTTTAATGTGTGTTATTGCTGGGGTGGGGGGTGGGAGATTATTATATTATTTTATATTTTTCCTCTTGTTATTTTTATTTTTATAGGGTGTTTTTCTATTTATGTAAGCCACCTTGAATCGCCATTTGCAAGTTGGTGGCAATACAAATTTTCTAAATAAATAAAAATAAAAAGATTATATTGTAAGAGGATTCAAATTGCAGATATATTTCTTACTTTTAGAACCAACAGTGTACATCACAAAAGATCTAGTTCTGGCAACCCATTGAAATGTAATGCCCTACCATCTTCTTAATGTTGAAAATGTCCAAATTGAACATTTGTTGTTGTTGTTAGTTGCGAAGTCGTGCCCGACCCATCGCGACCCCATGGACAATGTTCCTTCAGGCCTTCCTTTCCTCTACCATCTTCTGGAATCCATTTAAGCTCACGCCTACTGCTTCAGTGACTCCATCCAGCCACCTGATTCTCTGTCGTCCCCTTCTTCTATTGCCCTCAAACTTTCCCAGCATTAGGCTCTTCTCCAGTGAGTCCTTCCTTCTCATTAGGTGGCCAAAGTACTTGAGTTTCAACTTCAGGATCTGGCCTTCTAAGGAGAAGTCAGGGTTGATCTCCTCTAGGACTGACCAGTTTGATCGCCTTGCAGTCCAGGGGACTCACAGGAGTCTTCTCCAGCACCATAGTTCAAAGGCCTCAATTCTTTGGCACTCACCCTTACTTATGGTCCAAGTTTTACAGCCATACATTGCAACTGGGAAAACCATGGCCTTGACTATACGTACTTTTGTTGGCAGGGTGATGTATGGCATAATAGATTCAGTGGTCTATTTAACACATGCATCAAGCTAATCATGCATGCAAACCAAAGTCTAACTCATCATAGTACTTTCCAGAAGTGTTGGGAGTTCAGCTTTCTAGACTTTGGCCATACTAATCTAGACTTTGGCCATACTATTGAGTTCTGGAAAAAACTATATGGAAAAGACTGCCCATTAAAAAGAATACAAAGAATAAACTAATTCCAACTCAACCCCTCTAAATTATTCTTCTCTAATTTTTGTGCCTGCTATGTTGTGGACTTCAGTTCCCCAAATTGCCGGGAATGACCATGTTAGCTGGCAAATTATGGAATTAACATTCAAATATCTAAAGGTCACTGAGGCTGGAGAAGGTTGCTGTGAGCAGTTCTTTTCTATAGATTTTTTACTGGAATCTATAGGAGAAAATAGATGGACTGAGAATCTATTCAGATAAACACATAGTAAACCGGACAGATTTTATCTAATCTTCACTAGCCTGCTATATACAATAGAAGGTATATATGGATTTATTATTCAACCAATAAGGCATCTCAAAGCTTTGATGTTCATTACAGATGCTGCAACCTAGGTCCTAACATATTTACACTATAGATTATATGCACACAACATTATTTAGTCCACAGTTATAATATGGTGTGGTTATTATGATTCCATTAATATATACAGTACATGCACTTCTATTATAATCTTCAGGCATCATTTTTCTAAAGTGTATTTTGAAATCTATATGCAAAAAATATACCATGCAGAGGAAACAAGATTAAAAATATAAATATATCTATCAAATACGTAGAGGGAAAATAGCAAAATCAAGAAATTCTGTTCTTTGATTAAAAATAGTCTTTTATTCTATTTTGATACATTTCTGTTTGACCTGGACTGTCATGAATTTTGGAAACTGATATTAAATGCCTGCATTTCAAATTCAACAATGATGTCCAATTAATTTTACATTCATCTTTTTCCAACAAACATTTTCTTGGTTGCATTTAAACATAAAAATGACATACAATACTGCAGTTACAAATTCCACCTCAGCTATTATAGCATTTTATTATCAGGGCTCTCTTAAATTCTACATCTTGTCAACATAATGCAAATTTAGGATGAGTTACTCAATGCAAAGGAAAAGAACAAGAGATCAAGGTTTCTCTTTCATAAACTAAGAATCTGTGAAACATAACATTGTTCCTTTCAGCACAGCAACAGCTAGTTTGAACCTATTTACTGACAAAGTTGATCCTGCCATATAACAGGTAAAGCAACCTACTCTGAAGGGTCATGGGAGATGGAGACAAGACTTGGTATCTGAATGGTGAAATAAATCTGGATAAAATATCTGGTAGCACTTCATTAATCCTGCATTTCAGGAAACAAAATCTTACCGCTACAAAACAGGATTTTGAGTACGTCACAACAGAGGGGAAAAAGTTATTGCTATTTCATAACTTCCAATATTAACATATAAATTAAACAGAGGCAACTTGTTTAGGTAACCAGTCTTTTTCTTTTCTTTTCTTTTTTTTTGCAGATATATGTTAACTTTAAAATCCTTTTGCTTCTTTTTTAAGATAGGATGGACATCCTGGTGTTCACACTTACACACATGCCCATACAGAAACTGCTCATAGTTCACTGCTCTGGTAATCCAGACCAAAAGTAAACAATCAGTGACATAACAGCAATCAATCTGACTTTCTCTCCATGAGATTCTGTCAGTCAAAACACAAATATGAGGATGTCATATTTCAGGAACAGCATGCAAATCTTCAGCTTAGTTAAATATTTTGAGTTCAATAAAAACATGGAGGAGCACTGGAGGAGACTAAGGAGAATAGCAAATAATTTATCTTTAGCATAGGAAATAGAAGCTGAAAACCATAAAATAAATTCCATACTGTGGCTGTTGTTTACAATGACATATGATTTCTTTCTTTCTTTCTTTCTTTCTTTCTTTCTTTCTTTCTTTCTTTCTTTCTTTCTTTCTTTCTTTTGGTTTTTCCTTCATACACTATTCTCTGAAGACGAAATAGGTTTTTACAAACAGCCTTCTCAAATTCATATGCAAAATCTATATAATTTTCCTAATTACGGTGCCCTCCAGATATGTTGAGCTTGCAGTGCCTAGCCAGTAATCTGAAAGGCTCCAGGTTAGAGAAGCTTGAATGAACATTAATTTGATTTTGAAGTGACCCTCTTCTTTTCCTTCTGCCTTAACTAGTTTCATGTCCTAGTTCTAAATTTAACCATTATATGGCAGCAATTCTAATCTTAAATGCCTTAAAGTAGGATCAGATAAACTCTCACAGAGTAGAGCTATCACTGCCATCATGACATGTTTGATATATGTTCATTCTACTACTGGTAGTTATTTACTTATAGCAATTGCTGAAGAACAACAATAAGCAAGAACTATTGTTTTCATGTTAGAAATATGTGGCTGGCCCCTGGGAGAAACCGAGTGGTAGACTAAATCAGACTTCAGTCCATCCATTGAAGCTAGTTTCCTTAGAATCAGATGTATCAATCTCCAATCAACCATTTTAAACGGATAAGAAATGAACCTGATAACCATACTGATTAGATTCCAGGATTCTTGTCCATTTCACTTTGCCTATTTAGGCCGAAGTTGATATTGTTACAACTATAATCCACAACTTGGAATCAATCACAATTATACTAGATACATGCTACCCATTAGCAGTCTGAAAAACAATACCTTGCTTTTTCTTGTGGTGCAGTAGTTTCTTAATCATATTCATTTAAAGAACTTTCATAAGAATTGAAATTTCACAGCTGAGAACCTGGTTATTATGTTAAGCAAATTATATAATTCAGAATCTATATCCAGCATTGTATTTCATTTTTCATCTGTCTGTAAAATGTTTGCATTACCCTAGGGCAGGGGTAGGCAACCTTGGCTCTTTTATGACTCATGGACTTCAACTCCCAGAATTCCTGAGCCAGCATAGCTGGCTCAGGAATTCTGGGAGTTGAAGTCCATGAGTCATAAAAGAGCCAAGGTTGCCTACCCCTGCCCTAGGGCCTACATATGAACAGGATCAGCCATATTAATCTGGAGCCAGACAGGGCAGTGACACTGGTGACCTGATTAACTCTATGACATACCAGGATGAGGAGAGAAACATGTAAAATCTTAGGAGAATGAACGCTCAGCACTAATAACTTTCAGACTGTGGTTATTGTTATTATAAATTAAATGGCAAAGCATACAAGAAGTTAAAATGTGAAGTTTAATCAGGAATAATTCTGTAGGGATTGGCTATGATTTACCCAAGTTTCTTGCATCCATGGCAGCTTTTAAACTTAATAATAAGGTGATATTTTTCTCCACATAGCTACAACTTCATCTGAATGCAGGTACAGGTAGTTCTCAACTTACAACCATTGATTTAATGACTGCTCAAAGTTAAAATGGCACTGAAAAAGGTGACTTACAACCGTTTTTCACATTACAACCATTGTGGCATCCCCATGGTCGTATGATTAGAATTTGGCCACTTGGCAACTAGCTCATATTTACGATGGTTGCAGTGTCCCGGAGTCATGTGATCACCTTTTGTACCTTCTAACAAGCAAAGTGAATGCGAGGCCAGATTCACTTAACAACCGTGTTACTAACATAACAACTGAAGTAATTCACTTAACAACGGTGGCAAGAAAGGTCATAAAATGAGGCAAAAGTCACTTCACAACTGTGTTGCTTAGCAACAGAAATTTTGGGCTCAATTTTGGTCATAAGTCAATTACTACCTGTAATCAAAAAGATTCAGTTGCCAATATTATTTGGCTAGTTCCCCAATGTGTGGGAATATTTTGAAAGATGACTTAATTGCACTGACTCCCAGCTTCAAACAATTTATAGATCACACAAGGCAATGGGATATAGAGTTTGGAATCTCCTCTGAATTCCCTC
Source organism: Protobothrops mucrosquamatus (assembly GCF_001527695.2). Classification (NCBI taxonomy): domain Eukaryota; kingdom Metazoa; phylum Chordata; class Lepidosauria; order Squamata; family Viperidae; genus Protobothrops; species Protobothrops mucrosquamatus. The sequence continues at coordinate 69,568 of NW_015387987.1, read as the reverse complement.
TTCATTTTTTACTCTGACTGTGAGTTTCCATCTCCAATACTTTCTCTCTGTCTTTATTTTCCCAAGCACACTTGCTCTCTGACTCTCTGAACAAATGGATGTAGGTAGTTAGGAGTAAGGATTTGTTTATCCCTCCCTCCACCCCAAGGTATCAGGTATACTAAACCTTCTTTAAGTCTCTCTCCAGAACAGTCTCTTGGTATCAGCATTCTGTTCTACATTTTTACTATTTTCCCTGGCCGATGAACTAAACAAGTCACTTCTCTTTCTCTTTACGCAGCTGATACAGAATTACAAACAAAGAATAATATGTACACAAGTTATCATCATCACCACAACTGCCATCACTATTTTGCTTTTTTGTCCTAAGGGAACTGAAGTATTATCTACCATAGGGTTAAAAAAATCCCTAGGGTTATCCCCCACCACCACCTTACAATTTATTTAAATAAATCCATTAGTCTAAGTAGCAATCACCTTCAGCTCACTTAAATCTTTTCCCATGAGAGCTATTCTATCCTGTGAGAGCGAAGTCTCTAGTCTAGATTATTAATGGAATCTCGATACTTGCAGTTTTATAACATAATTTGAAGACAATATTGCTGACTTTCTAAAGTTATATCCACATACTACATGGCGAGCTTACATTTTCATACTCTGCTGAACATTTTTCTTTCACAAAACAATAGCGCAAGGAATTGATTTCCAAGGAATTAATATAATATATGTGTGTCTCTCATCTCTGTGTCTGTGTATTCTTTTTCTCTTTTAACCTATAGTCTGCCCCTCATTTGCCTATTGTCAAAAATTAAGACTCAAATTTGCAACATGGCTTGGGCAGACACAAGTTTTCTCATTCCCAAACAGTAAGAATCAGCCCTTCAAGGTAGCCAATTCAAGAGAAAGGCACAATAGAGATTCCAGGAATGGCCTGTATTATAATAAGTTAAAATGACAGGATCTTGAAAGTTCATCTTTGCTCCAGCTTCTACCAAGCAAAATTAAGGTGGAGTTATTTTTTAGTTTCCTTCTCACCCTTGCTTCTTTCTCAGGACTGGGAAAGTCTTTTTTGAAAGTCTTCTCCCTCCTGCTTCCTTTAATGGTCTTCTCATTCCAAGTCTACCTATCTTCACAATCAGTGAGAAATAATCCATCAGAACTGTTTTTAATCAGCTCTTTAGAGGAGCTTTCCTTCAGTCTTTTCAGCTGCTTGGAAAAGCCCAGATATTTTTGCCCTGACACATTTTATTCACAGTCACATTGCAGTGTGGATTTTGCAGTCCTTATTCTCGCTCACAAGAACTTGAAAGCTCACAAGCCCTGAAAAATTGATGTATCATGAGAAGGCAAGGGCTGAGAAAGAGCCTCAAATATTGCATATCTGTGTGACGTTTACATTAATTCCTTTGATACACTACTGTATAGAGTTCAGGGTGGTTGCCAGAATGTTCAGATTTCCCTCTAGAAAGGATATAAATCCTAGTGATCAATCTAAAGTCTTATCCCATCATGAAATAATTCATTTTTACTATTTCTCTTTCTCAAAAATAGATTAACTATTCTGGCACTTCAGTGCACTGAAGAGACATTTCACTCTATTTACACCGACTCCACTCAAACAAACCTATTACCTGCTTGTTTCCTACTTATCAGTGTTTCACTGTCACTGAGAAACTAAAAATTGACATCTTCTATTGTGTCTCGGGTATGTTTAAATGCTGTGCTGGAGAGATACAGTGAAATGATCTCAATGCCTGTCATTGATTTCACCTATTATTTCTGCTGCTGTACACAGCGAAGGCAGTTTCTGTGCTTACATGTAGTAAATTCTGCTCATTGTTTACAGTTTTGTGATAGGGAAGCTGCTAAAGCTCTTTCAGAATAGGTTCAACACTTCCATCAAATAAAATGCAATAAACACAGCCCAGCTCCAAAGAATTGGTGATGCAATGAGATTAGCGGAATGGCCATGGCCATGGCCAACATTTTGGACTCATTTGAGGAAAAACTCCAAACCTTTTTCAAATAAACTTAAAATGTTGGCCATGATCATTCCACTAATCAGGTCATCACTTATTTTAGCAATAAACTGGGGAAAATGCATCTGGGATAGGTGATGTTTTTATGCTGAATTTCAACTGCATAATTGGGGATGTTTACTAAGGAGTTGCAAATAATAAGAGTAGAAGCAATGTGCGATCCAAAAGCTGTCCAGAACTGATTTTGTGTGCTGTGTTAACTCAGCCAAATGTATATATTCCACAAATCAAAACTAAACAAACCAACTCAGAATAACATCCCAAAATGATCAAATTTAACTTTAAGACACAGATCATAGCCAGGAAGTCAAACAGAAAATGACAAGAAATATAATCATTTGTACTGACTGGCAAGCTTCCAGCAAATTTCAATCTGTTAAAGGGAGGGATGTTAGCAATTATTATCTCCCATTTGACTCTGTTCCATGCATTAGTGCAATATACTGTATAACCAAGATATTCCAGTGGATGTGGGGATCTTTAAATTTCATGTGTATACAGCATTGTACTTTTTTTTAATTCACTAGAAGATTTAAGACTAAGAATAAACACTAAACACAGATACTGTTCACAGAACAAGGAGAAAATTACATTGCTGCAACCACTGCTCAATAACAGATTTTTTTTCCAAGTCATATTACATCAATACTGGCTGTCCATGTCCATGTCACAAAATAGAGATAGATGGAATTCTGTTGAAAATTTCCTCTATTTGATTAATGGGATAAAAAAGGGGGAACTTGGAGGGAAAAGAAATGATAATGAAGATGAGGAAAACACTGGTCCTTGATAGCTGCCATTAGGCCTCACTGCCATCTTAAGCCAACAGGGCATAATCTGTTATATAGATGGAGGAGCTCAGCATTTAATGAGTCAGCTAAGGACTAATGTGAGTCCTCTGCACTCTCAAAATGATGGACATTTCAAAGGAATATGTACATTTCAAATAGGTAGTATTGTGCTAATTTTTTTCCCACCAGTTATTTAAATTGGTGAAGCATAATTTGCTTTATTTTTGTAAGGTTGAACATGTCAAAGCAGTTCTTCATGGGTAAAGTGTGGTACTTGTGGATTTACTGAGTTATATAAGGTAGACAAATGTTTTTATTGTATACAGGTAGTCCTCAATTTACAACCACAATTGAGCCCAAAATTTATGTTGCTAAGTGAAAAATTTAAGTGAGTTTTGTCCCATTTTACGACTTTTCTTGCCACATTTGTTAAGTGAATCACTGCAGTTGTTAAATTAGTAACATGGTTGTTAAGTGAATCTGGCTTTCCTATTGACTTTGCTTGTAAGAAGATCGCAAAAGGGGATCACATGATCCCAGGATGCTGCAACGGTCATAAATGTGAGTCACTTGTCAAACATCCAAATGCAAATGATGTAACCATGGGGATGTTGCAATGGTCATAAGTGTGAAAAATAGTCATAAGTCACTTTTTTCAGTGAACTGAAAAACAGTTCACTTTTTAAGTGAACTGTTGTAAGTCGAGGACTATCTGTAATACTTTTTATCTTTAATACTAGTCTGCAGCCACCCTCATTGATCATACTGTATTCAAATCCCATGGAAGGCCATAATGAAGAAATGTCTCCTATGGCGTCTCAAAGGTGCATTTTCAAAAGGCAACTGGACTGTTTTTTTCCTTGAGGAAGAAGAAAACATTTTGCTTTTCATCCAAGAAGCTTCATCAGTTCTGAAGGTCTGACTGAGAAACTCCACAGACTTCTCCTATGGAGCTTCTTCTAATTGGAAGGGCTGGGCAACCAGGGAAGTAGCACCATGCCAGAAAGGCATGAAACAATTCAACATCAATCAAGAGCATTCATTTCCATCTATGAAATAAGCTCAACAGCCATCACCAACAGAAATTCAAGAGAAATATTCAGGTGCCTTGACAATGAAGTAGCAAAACAGAAACCTTTTTTTAAAGAGAAAGAAAATATTTGATAAATTGCATGGTGAATTCCGGTGCAACATTATTTATATGAAAAAAATAATAATAATAAAGATGTGAAAAACAATTATACCCTAACAGTGCAGGGGCAACAGAAGAAAAGAACATCATTTCCTTTAATAAAAATTATCAGTTGGACAGAGTCCATCATATTGTTTCTCTGGGATCTTTCCAGCTCTTAATGGACTCAGTACCATATCTGGCACAAAGACCATTTTCTAAGCAAAGGAGACCATAGACTGAATGGAGATGGAGGATTAATTTTCTTAACTTTTGTGGCTCCCAAGGGCCTGATCTCTACCTTGGGGGAGCATTTCTCTCAAAATCATTTCTGTGACTTTGATGTCAACAAGATAAAACATAATTGCCTAGAACAACAGAAACACATGTAATTTCTCACCTGATAGTATTCATAAATTATATAAGTATTCATATATGAAGTGAAATTTTCCTTTTCTTTGTTCTAAATCAGGATGTTGTCTTAGACTGTAAGACATATATATAATTTATATATTTTTGTTAAATATTATTTCCATTGCACCCTTTTCCTAGGGGGTTCCAGGGATGGCAATATCAAATCCAACACAATAAAACCATGTATCATCCAAGAAGAAAACTGAAGACACCAAAACCAAAACTGCAGGCAAAAGTATCAACTCAAAATGCTTAGCCAAAACAAAAAAAATGATGCTGAAAATACTGCAATTTCATTTAGGTATTACAAAGTTGAGATTCTATATGGAAAAAAGTTTAATATTTCACCAAGGATGGGAAGAAGGAAGCATCTTCTGAAGGTTGCAAAAACATCATCTGAAACTGTTTTGAAGGACCAACCACAAAGAACATCAACAATTAATTCAGCTTTTTATATAGTGTGGTCTATGTTCTCTTTAGGAGGGAAATTCAGAATGTTTTTATCTAGATTATTAAAATTTCTGTTTTAAGTTGATGATTTAGTAATTCAATTGATGGACTGAATTTTTATTGCATTTTAATTACTATATTTCTTGTAATATTTAATTTATTTGTATCCCACTTTTATTATTTTTACAAATAACATGGTGGTGAAAATATCCAACATATTTTCCTCAAAGATGTGTGTTTCTGTGTGTGTGTGTGTGTGTGTGTGTGTGTGT
>NW_015387987.1:0-64358 GCF_001527695.2 Protobothrops mucrosquamatus | reverse complement strand
ATATATATATATATATATATATATATATATATATATATATATATATATATATATATATATATATATATATATATATATATATATATATAAGTAAATTTTAAAATATACTTATAATAAGCCAAAGCTAATGAAAGACATTCTATATACCTGAGCCACTAATGGCAATATTGGATCAAGCAGTATATAGTATGTAAAATACAGGTCTGTGATTTCAAAGGAAAATGAATATTGATTTCTCATTCACACATGGAAATGACACACTGGATTCAAGTAGTTCAATTCTGAAATCAATCTTGAGGTTATAAACAGAAATACTATATTGCCATGAATCTATAAAGCCAATCCAAAGAAGTACTGTATTTGATAAGATGACTGTGCACATTTCTAAAAAGATGGAGGAATGCCCTGGAAGATGTGGGAATATAGCACTTCTATAGTATTTATTAAAGCAGCAATATCTTTTTTCAGACTTCTGCAACAAAAGAATGAAACAGCTATCCTAATGAGTCTACTCATTAAAAAATAATCACATATTTGCCTAAGATCTCGGGGGAGGGGGATTCTGCTAAGCTAATAGTGGATTGAAAAAGGAGTAAAATCTTCCAAGTTGAATTGGACTCTTGAAGCCATAGCTAGGTCTGACGGGTTTTCTACACAATCTAACAGAAGTGGTTGCCATTGCCTTCTTCTGGGATATTTTATTCTCAGTCTAGTCTATAACCCTAGTCACTCCTGGTGGTTCCCCATTCAAATTCTAATCAGGTCTAGTCTTTCTGAGCTTCTCAAACTGAATTCAATGAGCTGCTATTACTTAATTGGGTCCAATACTGTATTTCATTAGTCAGCCACTAGAATTGTGACAGTAAAATAGACATCTATGTAAATTGATATAATAAATAAGCAAATATTTTAATCCAACAAAATAGTGTTTCGTTTGTATTTCCATCTCTACAAATCTGGCTGGCTTAAATAGCACTTCCTCAATAGTATTTTTTCTCAGAGCTTAACCATTCAAGAGCTTCAACTTGACCCCTCTAATACAATACATTGTTTCTCAACTTTGACAACATTGTGGACTTCAACTCCCAGAATTCCCCAGCCAACCAAAGTCGATACCACTAAAAATTTCTAAGGTTGAGAAACACTGTCCTAATATAAATCACAGTTTTCCGCAGTGAGATAAGACTGGAAAACTGAACATTTCAAAAAGCAGAAAGTTAAAAACAAGTGCCTTCTTTGAAAGCAGTAGAGCTAAAAACCAGAATTATTAACCACAATTAATAAAAACCACAATTTTTTCTTACCATAAGTGTCTATCAAAATGAAACTGCAGAAAGGAGACCTTAGATCAGTGATGGCGAACCTTTTAGAGACTGAGTGCCCAAACTGCAACCCAAAACCCACTTATGCATCGTCGAGTGCCGGGTGGGTGTGGCCCATTGGCTGGATGTGGCCCATTGCCGGGCGTGGCTGCGGTGGTAATGGCAGACTGGGTGGGACTAAAAGGTTCAATCAATCAATTCCAACTTTGCAAGATCTTTTTTTTTCTGCAAGACGTTGAAATTGACTGATTGAACCAAAAAAAAAAAAGCGTGTACCGTCGCCTCCAGATTTGGCTTTTCCAAAATATTTTAGGTCGACTTCCGGATCCTGATCCCGTTGCCACGTGCACGGGTGTCTCTCTCGAGACTCACGGCGGAGACCGTGGGCACGGTATCCAAGCGGTGGTGACGGAATCTAGATAGGTAGTAATAGTTGTCATTTAGTCTTCTTAATAGTGCACTGCAATATGGATGACCTCTGTTGAAAGGAATTGTGAATAATGAAAATAATTGGCATTCATATTTAAAGGACTAGAGAAAGCTGATTATGACGACTTAGCTTATTCATCCCTAAAAAGTGTCCATTTTCAAAGCACAGATATATAGAGAAGCATGCCCACATGGCAAAAACTACATCTCACATTTAAATGCAAAATATTTAGCAAACAATCATTATTCACTCATTATTTCCCATTCCATTAGCCTAAGTACTGCATTTAACATTGAGCTGTTGAACCCAACCAAGAAGGCAGGCAATTGGCAGCGAAACCAGGAACAGAAAAAAGAATAGAAATGTGTTAGAAATAGCTAATATAATTTACAAACAGCTTTCTATAATACATAGAGCTGGAGAAGGTACTTACAGCCAAGTGAATATGAAAATAAAGGAAAATTAAAGTGGGCTATGAAACCACTTTTGAGAATAAAGAGGAAAACACATAAGGGAGCTTACATTTTCTGCTTCTATTACATATTCCAAAGTGCATATGCTCTATTGTTGAATTTCCTTTATATGCCTGACCAGTAAAGATGATGCACTCAAAACTTCCCATGTGGAGAAATCCTTAAAGTTGGGTGTGGGTAGGTGTATCTAGAAATTCACCCCATCACCTGGCAGAAAGAAATTTATCAATAGTTCCTTAGATTGAATTCCCCTAAGACCATAATTGGGAATGGAACTTCCGTTGCTAAGTGATGCTAAGTCATTAAGCGAGTCATCATGTGACTACACCCAATTTTACACCCAATTTTTTGCCACAGTCATTAAGTGCCTTCTCCCATTGAGTTTGCTTATCCAGGAGAGATGATGCAACCATCATAAATACATGCTGATTGCCAAATGAACAAATTGTGACCTTGTGACCATGGGGATGCTGTGACGATCATAAATATGAAGTCTGGTTGTAAGTCACTTTTTTTCAGCCCATTTCTAACTTCAAATGGTTGGTAAAAAAAAATATTCATGTCCTTGCGTAAGTCAAGTGTAGAGACAGGGCTATTTTCACCCATTTCTTCTGTCCCATTCCCGTTCTTTACTATCTGATCTATTCTAAAGTTCTGTTGATTCTTTAAAGTGGGGTTGAAGATATTGTTAGGGAGTTACTTCATGGAAGAGAATTTGCAATAAATCAGGCTCTCCCGTCTTTTATTCCATTGATGTAAATAGACGGCATGAGATCTCAGAACTTTTTGTCAGTGAAAGGGTACCATTGGATACCAGGCTTGTGCAAATCATTCAGAAGCACGTTGTTTAAGTGAGTGGCCTTTATGGATGTGTGTCTCAAAGACATGAAGCACAGGCAACCACTCAAAAGCTCATACAACTGCCAGAAGTCCTTCTTACCAGCTATCTTTGGACACCCAAAGTACTATAGTGGAAGAAAGATTTCAGATGCCTGCAGTTGCTCCACAGCTTCAATGAGTAGATCGAAAAACATTTACCCTCTTTCTCATAGTGGCATGGAAGAGGAAGGTAGAAGTTAAAGAAACAAACCAAAAAGGCCTAATACAATATACCCAGTTGAATTCCCATCAGGCAGCATTTCAAGGGACCCTACCTCTGAAACGTGCAATCATCATGAATAAAAACCATTGGCAATTTAATCCTCCATGGTTTAGTCTAATGCTCTGTTAAAGTTGTCCAAATTTGGCAGCTATCAATCCACCTTGTGATATCAAATTCCAGAAGATCAACAGTCACTGAGGATTGCTTTGGAAATATATTTTCTGACCTGTAATACATGTTCTAGTTCAACAAGAATAGTGGTTCTTAAACTGGGGTAATGGAGCAATTTGCAATTACTTGTTTGTGAGTCAAGGATCCAATTTGGGACTGCTGCTGCCAAAACACCTGGGTTAAAAACATCAGAATCTGAGGTGAAGGGGAGATAAAATGGCATCATTTGAGACTGGGAAAAGGGGTCATTGGATCAAACAGTTTAAGAACCACTGAACTAGAATAACAATTTTTCCCCTTTAATATTCTTGGGGAAGGAAATACATTTTTAAAAAATTTTGCTTCCACTTTCCTTTGTTTCTGAGGAGCTTTGCAATATCAATTAAGTCTAGTATTCATCTTGCAATTTTCCAGTTACATCAATTAAATCAAGTACAGTAACGATGACATCATTGCATCTTGTACTTCCACTAGATCCTGTATATTCTTGCCATTAAAGTTCAGGATTATCTTCTCTATTGTCATGAGACCCACAAAATCCTTTCTATCTTCCTAACAAATGTTACATGCTGAAGTCTCCAAATGCCTCTGAGTAAATCAAAATATCTAGGCACAAAGATACCCTTTGTGGAGCCCTTGAACTGATTAGTGTAATTGACCTAATGAATTCTTCCTGCTGAGACAAAGCAAAATGAACACCAGCTCAATATAATATGAACACCCTCGGTATGCTTTTTTTCTTGGACATTTTATTATAATTTGTCAGAGGAGTCTCCTATGATGACACAGCAAAACACAAAAACAGCTAAGGTAATTATAGGCTTGCTCTTTCTTAACTTGGTTTATGTTTTTAATATCTGGCAGCCTTGTAACTCAAGGATGCACCGAATTTATAGTAAGTAAAAGACACTGGTCAGTTAGTGAATTAATAAAAACATAGCAAATTATCAGTATTCAATGGTTCCTCACCCCTGGATCTTCCAAAGAATCCACATCAGTCAGGGCTCATTACAATCCACAGTTTTTGGCTGAGGTTTGGCAGTCTTTCCTATTAAAGACTAGAGATTTCCTTATTTATTTGAGTATGGATGCTTTCAAGGTCAGGTATTGTATTTGTTTCTCTATCTGTCAATCAATTATGAGCCATTATGGTGTAGCGGTTAAAATGCAGTACTGCAGGCTACTTCTGCTGACTGCCGGCTACCAGCAATTCAGCATTGCAATTCTCACCGGCTCAAGGTTGACTCAGCCTTCCATCCTTCCGAGGTTGGTAAACTGATGACCCAGATCGTTGGGGGCAATATGCTGACTCTGTAAACCACTTAGAGAGGGCTGTAAAGCACCGTGAAGTGATATATAAGTCTAAGTGCTATTGCTATTGCTATTGCTACTCTAAAGCCATAATCCTAAATACAAATAATACATTACATAAGATCTACCAGTCTTTGACACCAGACTTTAAAGATGGTCTCTCCCCTTTCAAAGTCTGATCTCTGCAATTTGCTCTTCATCAATATCTTATTCATTGGACAGCCAGTATGAAAGTTAAAGCAAGGCCCCACGAGTTTGCCAATAACTGATGTCAGTTTTGTCAGCAATCAACAACTGCTCAGTTTCAAGGCCATGAAACTTCAAGCACAGAGTTTGTTGAAGGGCAATGGGTTTGTATAAGAGGGAACTGCATTCTCGCACTAACAGAGGGCAATCAAACATTTTGTATGGCTTCATACTAGTTTGCAATAACCATTCTTTTCAAGTCATAGAATATCAAGTATCTGAGAGAGTTTATCAAATCTGAGCCTAGCAATATAGTCATGGTTTGATATTTGGACAGGAAAGATCAAATCTACTTTCATTTAAGGAAATTCAGTGGATGTCCTTGAGCCAGCCAGTGGATTTGTTCACAGGATATAGTTTCCCTTTTATTTTATTGTTATGATTGTCAATATTGTAACTCTCAATAAATTATCTAGTAAGAGGGCTCTAATAATAACTTCATCAAGTTATTTTCAGAACCCATATTTCGAAAGATTAATACGATCTGAAGAGAAACCAGGGTATTCAGAACCCATATTTCAATGTATTAGGAGGATTGGCTAGAGATGTGTATATGTTTATAGGAGTGGTGGCGGCGCATTGGTTAGAATGCAGTATTGCAGGCTGACTCTACCCACTGCCAGGAATTCGATCCTGACTGGCTCAAGGTTAACACAGCCTTCCATCCTTCTGAGGTCAGTAAAATGAGAACCTAGATTGCTGGGGGCAATATGCTGACATTGTAAACTGCTTAGAGTGTGTTGTAAAACATGATATAAGTCTAAGTGCTATTACTATGTATCTATTTTTGTAAGCAGGTGAAACTAAGAACTCATCTGTTTTGCAGCAAATACTAGATAGGTTGTGCAATGCAAAAGGGAATGTGAACCTGAATAAATATTGTATTCAACAACACTGTAATTAAATAGAAATAGATTGTTTAGTAAATTAGATCTATTTAGTAAAATAGAAATAGATTGTTTAGTAAAGATGGCAAATGGTTAAATTTTAAATTTACAGATATTGGCAGAAAAATACAGGTGTAGTATGTGTCTGGAATTAATGTTTGTTGAAAGGTTCAAAATTGTCTATGCATAAAGAACATAAGAATGCTTCCACACACTTTGTTACATGGAAGTCAGAGTTTATCAGGATGTATCAGGAGTAAGTCAAATGCAATGCAAGTGGAATACTTAAATGCTTTTGGTAAAACAAGAAAAGATAAGTTCAAGAATGAATGGTTGTTGAATGAATGTGGATTGAATACAAAAGCAGAATGATAGACCAGTGTTTCTCAGCCTTGTCAACTTTAAGATGTGTGGACTTCAAATACTAGCATTCCCCAGGCAACATGCTGACACAGACACTGTCACTGGCATAGACAGGGCAAAGAATATGGATTAAATAGCAAAATGGATATATGAAGAAAGTATGTGGGCTGAAATGAAGGTAAGATTGGGAAAGCTGCAGTGTGATGGAATTGCTAATGTTCTCAAAGAAAGGTGAGATATTTAAAGAACAAAAACAAGAATATGATGTAGCTTATATTTGCAGGGGAAGAAGGATGGTTTGTGAGGTCAAAGGTGAATAGTGTAATGAGCTCACTTGATATAAATGAGATTTAATTGGACATCTTTCCTTGCTTCCAATTTCAGTTGCTTACTACTTCTTACTATTTTTGTGCTGTGCATAATATTGCTTATTCTGAAAGGGAAGCATGTGTGGAAGGTCGAGAATTCAATCCTAGGTAGCAGCAGATGTTTCTCTCCTAGGGCACAAAGAAAAAACATCTGCTGTGAACTCCACATAGCCTCAGGAAGGACATCTGGCCAGTAAACGCTCAGTGCCATCCAGCCTCCCCAGCTCTACCCCAAATTAAGAGATTACAGGGTCATAAAAATGAAGTCTTCAATCTAATACAACAAAACTGGTAGTTGGGCAGAATAATGTATTATATGAACAGGAAAAGTGAGTCTTAACTATTAGCCCCAAGTTTCTTTGGGGCTAAAATAACCCCTCCTAGTCAATCAGTAGCCTGATTGGCTACTGACTGGAGGGTTTATTGATTCTGTTGCCTCTGTGACAGAGAAAAGCAGCATTATAGCTCTGTACCATTTTGGTCCCCTAAACCCAACAGGAAGGATAAGAATCAGAAATAGGCAAGGGGTGAACATGGTCTGGAAACAGCATTGGCAGTGATCAAAGCCTCATCCCTTTTTATGAGCATACAATGCACGTGATGCCCAGTTGCATACAATGCAGCTTTAATTGCCCAGTTGCACTCTTCATTTTGACATCCTAAGCCCTTTGCTCAGCCTGATTATGATGACATGTGCCAGGGATTTTTTTTTTCCTGCTCCATGAAAACGCTAAAAAATTAAAATTTAGGAAACAGGAGAAGGTCTGATAGCTTCCCAATATTTTTTGCACTGGGAAAGCTAAAAACAGATGACAGATTAATTCATACTGCTTTTATATTGCTGGCACATAGAGGCCAGTAAATTGGGATGACTCAATCACTTGAAACATCAAATGAGGATGGTCAAGATGGCAGTCACAAATGACCAATTTTTATGTATGTTTCACATATGATGTACATGGAATGGGGACAGGGCTTTTATTGTATAGTTATGGAAAAGAGAGGGGGGGAGGGAGGGAGGGAGGGAGGGAGGGAGGAAGGAAGGAAGGAAGGAAGGAAGGAAGGAAGGAAGGAAGGAGGGAAGGAAGGAAGGAAGGAAGGAAGGAAGGAAGGAAGGAAGGAAGGAAGGAAGGAAGGAAGGAAGGAAGGAAGGAAGGAAGGAAGGAAGATGATGCCATTTTTTGCTTCTGGAGAAAAGATGGAATATAGATCTAACAAATAGTGAAATGAACAATAAATGAAAGAAATTCATTTGTTAAGTAAATCGTACACAGTGACTGGGGCATGTCTCATGGTGAGCCATTATATGGTTTGGTTCATTTTAGTGTTGTGGTTGTAAATTATGTTTTATGACTTTATATGCAAAGACTGCCAGTTATGCTATATTTAATAAGCCATTGGTTTTGGGTTTTTTTTTAAAAATGGCATTGTGTATTATATGAACCCAGCCACTACAATGACTGGAAGCTCATTGAAATAAATCTTTCCAAGCCTGAACTGTTAAACCAAAGCCAGTTCCTGAAAAATCTCGAGTCTCTTTCTCTTTTAAATAAGATGAATTTTGCTTAAATTTACCTAATTATGTAATAGAGATTTAAACTCTTGAAAACACATCTTGCCAAGCCTTTTTGCCAGGACCCTTTTTGATGAATTGAAATGCCAGGACCCTTTTTGATGAATTGAGTAGAATGCTGCATTCAATTCTTTGTACAGTACATGTTGATATACTATATATTATAATTTCATAAGACTTATATGTATATATAAGCAAGCAAATAACATGATTACAATAGTTTACAACGTGCCCTGTTTTGCATCTGTCTTCTTTTTCATTTATTTAATTATCTAAAACAAAAAAATACTTTTCAAAGGATAAAATATTGATAAGAGGACAAAGAAAATTACTAAAGTTATACAATTAATGCTCAGTACACCTTTGAGCTTAATGGTAAAATCCCTACTATATAGTTATTTATGAATGATAAAAGAAAGAATAAATTAAGAAAACAAATAAGTGGTGGTTCTCATTTCCTCTTCGTAACTGATTTACAATGTTCATAAGCACAGACTTAGAAACCATACTCTAAATGTCTGTACTATGTCTTCTTTTGACAAAGACCACAGAATGCAACTGATGATAAAAAATAATCAGTGTTAGATATGGTAATATGTCCAGACCATCTCCTCTTGCTAGTTAAGGGTATTATCTAATGCAGAGGCATAGCGTGGGGGGTGCAGGGGGGGCCGGGCGCACCGGGCGCAACATCTGGGGGGGCGCGCTCGCACTCGCAGCTCTCTGCCCCTGCCTGGCTCACTCACTCTCTCTGCAGTGCTGGCTGTGCGAATCCGATCCGAGCCGCCGGGTCGCCGACGCCGCCCACTGTGGAGGGGGGGTGCCTTGCCCCGGATGCTGACAACCCACGCTACGCCACTGATCTAATGACTACATAAGGTTATTGCATAAACAACTGGTAGAAGAATAGTTATCTCACAATTGTGGAATACAGATATGGATAAAATTCTTTACAGTTAAACTCACTAGTTTTTCAGAAAAGTGAAAGAAATTAAGATGTGCCTAGGACAAAAACACCTCAAAAATTCAGCTTAAGAATTCTATGGCTGAGCTCATACATAAGACATGCCTTAATTGTGGTTTAAACTGCAGTTAGCTGAGTTTCAACTTCATGTTGGCTGAAGTGTAGTCACAACCAGGGCCAGCTTGTTCAACATGGTCAGAGTAGTTTAGATCTGGTCTTATCCTGAAGATCTTACTGCCAGTCTCCATTAGTCATAGTGACTCAGATAAATAAGAACATAACTCATCTAAATGCTAAGGAAGGTGTGCACCAAAGAATCATAGAAGAGGAAAAATAATTTAAACTTTTTCTGAGTGCAAAAATTCTACACTGATGAAAGCTTCCAATTGCACATATCTAATAATAGGCTCCACACTATTTCTCTGGATAACTGATTCCATGTTGGTATCCAATGTAAGCCATAATAATACAAAAACAACCCAAAACAGATAAAATGTCCATTGTGACACAATTAGCCTTTTATACTTGCTTTCTTGCATTGAGCACAAGGGCATAAATCAAGTGGTTTGCAGAACCATATTGTAGGAGATGACCAGGCTGAGCCTGAGGGAAGGGTCAAACGCATCATCAATCATGAGTCCCTTCCCGTCCACAAGAGATCTAAATCCAGCCCATCTTGAATTCCTTCTACCTTATCTACCACCAATTTCCTTTGGCTGTTAGTAGTTCAGATTCCTGTAGAGGGCTTAAGCTTGCAATAAATATTTATACCCTTTTGAACCGCCTGGATCTCCTAATACGCTTGTCACACATATGTTTCATCCTTTATCTTCCTCCAAATATCTATATAAGTTAGTCAATTTCTTTCCTTCTTCAGTTGCCTAATTAGGTCTGTCCAGCTTCATTAGCAGATTTATAAATGCCTAATTCAGTAATAGTAAGATTCCTGAGTACAAAATTACCTCAAATCTCAGCAATTATAGATTTTTTTTTAATTAGCTATATAATAACTAGCCATTTGGTGAAAAGAAATGTTCCCAGATGGTTTGAGGAAGATTCTAATTATAGTTCTATGACGGTGTATGTGGGGGGGGGGGAGTTCATTTGGCTATAGCTGATTGTTTTTAAGAGCCATATTGTATTTAAGGTTTTTAGAACTTCTGATCATTTTCAATTCCATCTGCACGGATTCTTTTGGTCCAGAACCAGATTTATAGAAAATCAAATTAGATCATTTCTATAGCAACAATTTTCAAGTAGGCAAGATATGATTTGAAACCCTTCTGCTGCTGCATCTCCCTTTGAGACTCTAATAGTGACATCAGTCTGTGGGGGGGGGAATATTCTTAATCCTTGTTTTTGGTAACACCCCAGTATAGAACTGAAAGGATTATTCCCACAAAGAAGAAATTACAAATACTTTAAGAATAATTGCAGATTAATTTATGTGTAATAATTGCAGATTAATTTATGTGTAATAAAATGTGCTTGAATATCGCATACAGATTGAGTCTGACATTTCCTTAGAGGTGAACCAGTTTAAGTACTGAATTCAAAACATTTTTTTGATTTTATCATGTGTGCATGATGGAGATAAATATTATCTTTTAAAGCTGTAATAGTGAGTGTAGGTGTCACAGAAGTGTTAGTAACCTAATAATATTTTCTTTAAAAAAGAAGGGGGGAAAATCAAGTGGTAGAGAAAACAGTGATAGGCCCCAGAGAAACTGCCTGACATTATAGAACCCATAATGAAGAAATTTAAAAATAAACCACTGCTTATTCATGAGCCTTAAAACTGAGTTTCTTCCTATCTTCCTTTTCATAGAAAAAGTCAGATGGGAAAACAGGCATGGATAGTGCTCAGTATATTCACTGAGCCAATATCACCCAGGTAGTATCTTGACTAAGATACTGCTAGAAAAAAAAACAAGATAATATAAACATATCATTACATAGCAAACCTTTTTCGTTATTTTGCAAACAACTACTTAGCAAAGACTCGGTGCAATGCAGAAGTGTGTCAGCAACACAATACATTTAATTGATTTGATATTACCAGGCACAACACACCTTTTGCTTCAATGAAAAGTGGCAACAAAGCAGTTTCTGAATCAAATTGCTTTGACTGTCTTTCACACTACTCATCAAGACTATCTCCCGTCTCTTGTTATACTTCTACTGCAGAGATTCGCAGGGAGGAATACATTATCCGGATTGTGTGCCACCCTGCTACGGCTCAAACAACAGGATTGCTTGCAACCAGGCAGTTCAGTTTAATAGAACCAGAAGACAGGTCCCTTAGGATCAATAAGCCTTAGGAAGAGAGTTCCTCTGTAGATCTTTCGGATAGTTCATTTGCAAGGAGCAACGAAGTGCATAACAAATAAGAAAGAAGGGGTGGGAGAAATCATACTTGGCTCACAACTCTATGGAGCTGTCCTGAATTCATAAATAAGGAATTTTAATAGTTGTATATGACGTAGAATAGAAATTCACAGGGGCCAGGCTTATGGTGAGGCAAAATAAGGCAGACATGCACAAAAATGTGCTTGAAACACCTTCTCGTCTTTGCCAATGTTCGTATCCGAAGGCTTGCTTGTAGAGATGGGAAGCAGAAATGCAATTAAAAACACAGCTCCAGTTTCTAATTGTTATTATCCTGGACATATGGATAACTGCTGCCTGCTCTGTGCTCAGGAAATTATCACTGTTTTTTTACTGCTACATGATATCACTTACATTTTAGTATTTCACATGTAAAAACTAATTTTTTCAAAAAATATATATAGATAGCATGGAAGACAGCAGGTAGTCATATTGGGTTCACAAATGTGCCTATAGACAGTTCTTGTGGCATGCACTAAGCTCCCTATTCCATCTGCTATTCTTTTATTTAAAAAGAAATGTTTTAGATTATAATCAGGGGAAACTAGCATAAGCTGAAAAGCGAAGAAGCTCCACCATTCAATATTACCTAGGTTTATATCAGCCCTTCAAGACAGACCACATCAGGAAACAAACACCATGTGAAAGGCTAGAACTCTTCTTTATTGACAAGACTATAATAATAGATTTAAAAGCCTGACAAAAGCCTGTTTCCTTCCCTTCCTCTCATACCACAGAGAATCAAGGTGGACCCATCTGAGTTTCTTTCTAACTCCTTCCTGTTTTCCTGGCCTAGGTTCCTGCTTTCCTAATGGCTGCCATACATTTTGTTCAAATTCATTTCCATATTTCTCAACACATTACCCATACTGGATTGCAAAAATCCGGATGACTACCAGATGGCAGCAGATACAGTCAAATCCTTACTCTTTTCTGCCATCTGGTGGTCATCTGGATTCCAGCAGCTCAGATCTGATGGCCGTAATGTTATCTGTATTTGTGGCCAGTAATTTGCCCCATTGAGGGAAAAGTAGCCTTGCTTAACAACCGTTCAATGTTACAACAGCCTTCCAAAAAGATACTTACTTCAAAGTTTACAACTGCCACATACACACACAGTCATATAATCATATTTCAGACACTTGGCAATCAGCTTACAAATTAAATTAAACTATTACATTTATGATTGATTACAGCATCCTGTGGTCATGTGACTGGACTTGCAACATTTTTGCCATTTTCCAGCAGAAACACTCATTAGATATGCTGGATTCTTAATAACCTAATAACTATGGTGACTTGCTTTATGACAATAATAAATATGGTTGTAAAATCAAGTCTGGTCATGTAATGCTTCGCCTTACAACTGCAGTGACTTACAACCAACATTCTGGGGTCCTTTGTTGTCATGAATCAAGGATTACATGTAGTTCCTTGACATTCAAAGGATGTTTAGGAGCTACTACTAAGCCCTTCTGTATGTTAACTTCTGACAAAAAGGGAGGATTTCAAAGATTTTCGTTCTTCTCACATTTTTCTAGCTGTTCCTTTCTAGCTTTCCTTCCCCTTCTTTTTCCAGTTACCACTTTTCTTTTCTTTTCTTCCTAGCATTTTCATGAAACTGCAGAGTCTGCTTAAGTTATTACATTCTTTTGCAGGAACCCAAATTATTTTCCAGGAAGTTTTTCTTCTTACTATCCATAGGTAAACACAAATGAGTGTTATTTGCTAAAAGCCAGCATACATAATACATGCAGAGAACAGCCTCAAGCCAACCATTTGAAAGCTATAAAGGTACATTTGAATGATTGTTCTAGGGTTCTTACTGCCTCTGCCAGCAATTCTGATAGATCTTCCTGTACATGATGTGGTTATTTACATCACAGCACCATCCTTTTTAAACTAGTAATTGTAAATAAATGAGCATGAAGGGATTGGTGGGAGGAATTTCATCTTTGTAATGCTATTAGGGGCAAAAAAAAATATGTATTTAGATTGAGGCATGTATTGAGACTGGTATAAGTGCCAGAAAGGGAAAAATCCCTAAGGGATAAGTATGTTTTAAAAGAAATTAAGATGCAGAAATCAAGAAGTATGGAAACAGGGTTTTTCCCCTGTTTCCCAACCTCTCTGCAGGTTGACAAGTCAAGCAGAACTAATAATAAACCTCTAGAAATTGTTATTTAAAGGTGGCTCTATATGTCCTCCATATCTAAGATATGAATGCCCACACACTGGGAAAGAAGATGAGTAACAGCTGCCATTCTTCTCTCTCCCCATAAACACATATTTCTTACTGGATCTAAATATATAATTCAGTTCTATGCCTGCTTTTGCTCTTCAACACAGAAAAACATATTGGCACAAGAGAGCTAAATACAGAGATGTACCGAGCTGCCTTCAGAGTCAGATTAATCTAACCACCCTGGTTCCATTATTCCAACTAGCAGGGGGCTCTTCACACCAAACAGAAACATCATTAATAGGGGTGGAAAATAGGAGCTTTCCAAAGAAACAGACAAAGAAAATGGGTTAGAATCTCAGAAGATATTTAATGTTGTGCTGTTGTTCCACATTTAGTAGAAAACAGGTTCCAGAAGCTGGCTAAGGACCTAGTGAAATGAGCATTTGAAGCCACTATTAGCATATAGCAAAGAGTGTTTTAATATTAGGAGTTGTGTAGTGTTCACGATAATTGAGAAATAAGGGAATTAGAATTAGAATAATAGAGTTGGAAGGGACCTTGTAGGTCATCTAGTACAACCCCCCCACCCAAACAGGAGACACTACATCATTTCTGACAGATGGCAGTCCAGTCTCTTCTTGAAAGCTTCCAGTGATGAAACTCCCACAACATCTGGAGTCAAACTGTTCCATTGGTTGATTGTTTTCACTGTCCAAAAATTTCTCCTTATTTCTAGGTTGACTCTCTCGATCAGGAAAGTCAATTGCATTTCAAGCTTCATTCATGGATAAGTCCACATACTATAGTTCTTGGGAAAAATATGAAATAGCATACCATTGCTTTCTTCTATATATTTTTCTTATTTTAGTGTACACCCCTGAATTTTCCTGTATAGTACTCTTAAGTACTAATGAAGACCAACTCTACTTAGCTTTTAGAGTTTGTAAGCTCCAGTTTATCTCCCAGACTCAGTCCATTCTACAGACTCTGCTCTGGAAAACCAGACTTAATTGTGAAAGAATATGTTCATCTGGCATGTCCATAAAGATGCTGGGTGTTGGGAATAGTATCAGCCTCTAAAATGGATTGATCTAAAATAGGAATGCACAAGCTGACCCTACCTACAATCTTGGTGTAGCCCTCAGAGCCATTTCCAAAGCTGCTGTTGAATCTTAAATGAGAATAGTTATTAGTTGTATGGAAAATGGTCATATTTATTGCATCTGTTTAATTTTGTTTTTAAAAACATTAAGAACAGCTCATAGCATGTTACTCAAAAGCTATGTATAGCTCCTGGTCCAAAAAAGATTGTATGTCTTTGGCAATATCTTTGTAGGATTTTGTTGGTGTGCAATTATTCCACTTCTTAACAGTCTCTTTCCTTGAAAGTATACTAAGAACACTGGCCTCAATTAAAATTAATATTCATGCTGAGGCTGTCTTGTTAGAAGCAAGCAGCAATGAGCCTTGGTTAATATTTGGTCCAATACATATTTTTGTTTGGCACTTAGGTTTGCTTTGTGGCCTGGGACTAAGGATACTGATGGGTAGATGGACAGGTATTTATGATTCTATTTGTATGGCCAAATCAATAGTTAAAGAGTTTTTATCTTTAGATTTCTTATAGCATACTCAGGTGCAAATTAGACGCCCAGAAGGCTGATGGACAGTTTTCCAACATTTCTTGTGGACTTCCTTATGGAGTTAACAAGAAATGATAAGGTCACCTCATGAGGGATAAGCAAGACTCTCTGGACCTCAAAGTAATCTGATCAAGTGGACAAACTGGTCTCATCCCAACATTGGTCATCAGTAGAAGAGTTAATAACTTGAGGAAGTGGCACACAGATCACTGCTATAGAGGAACAACCGCAGTGGCAGCTCAGAAAAAATATCTACAAAGTGAACAAACTAGCAGTTCGTGGGATAACAGTTCTGGGATGCAAAAATCCAGACAACCAATGGACAGCAGTAAAAGGTTAGTTTTCTGTATCATTTTGCTGCCATCTTCTGGGCACCCTAGTCAGTATACATTAAGGCTGTCTACTGTGCTTGCCTATAGCTAGCTGCCTTAGAGAAAGTCCTCTGAGCACATCATGCTTACAGTAGACCATGACCAGCTTTGTTTTCTTAGTCAAAGAATGAAGGTCTGACTAAGAATTTATGTGCTTGTAAATTAGCAAGATATCTGCAATCCTGTCCTTGACTGTATTTATATCAGTGATTATTCCCAAGCTGCATCTATGTATATTTTGGACACTCAAGGCAATGCTTGCACCATTAGCAAAAGATTAAGAATCCTATTTTAATTTTAGTCTGAATGGTAGTGGCAGTGAAGAAATGTGCCCTCTCTACCGCCTGTGTCATCTCAATGTTGTCCAACTGAAGAGTTGTTTACCTGGGAAATCAGCCCTTTGGGACTGGGAGACCCCCTAGAGTTACTGCAGAATAAAATAAAAATAAACCACCCAGAGTCACTTGGCATCTTGACAGCATATAAATTTAAATGATAATAATTATAATGATGAAGATGAAGG
This sequence comes from Protobothrops mucrosquamatus, assembly GCF_001527695.2. Classification (NCBI taxonomy): domain Eukaryota; kingdom Metazoa; phylum Chordata; class Lepidosauria; order Squamata; family Viperidae; genus Protobothrops; species Protobothrops mucrosquamatus. The sequence goes on along the minus strand of NW_015387987.1, from coordinate 48,038 downwards.
AGGAGGAGGAGGAGGAGGAGGAGGAATGCCTTGTCATCTCCCTCAGTGGAACCTTTTGATTCCCATATATGGAAACTTAGTTGAGATTCAAGGCATTGGTCCAGCCTGATAGGGTTAAAGCTAAGACCCAGGTAAAGAACTCTCCGCCCTGACTGAGGCTTTGGGCAGTAGTAGAACAGGTAGTGCTGCTGGGGCCTCTACAGCTGTAATTCTGATTCAAAAGTTAGTCCCATTTAAAAAAGGGGGAGGGGGTTACCTGGCAGAGTTGCATTGAAATGATTGGATCATCAGTAAATGGATTAGCTCCATCTAAGCATCTGAATACAGCCAGAGCTTTAGAACAAAGCTACAGGGAGTAGCTGAGCCAAGATACTAAATATTAAATAAAATAGTATTCCAATATTCTTGCCTGGCACAAAGAATAGGATGGTATCCCTTCCCATTCCTTTTAGAAATGCTGACTGAATAGGTAATTGACCATTTCTTTGAACACGGGTCATAGAACATAATTCTTTCCCTGACTTTTCTTTTCCTTTCCCTCCTTAACTGAGCTATTTTTAGTACTGTGGGGTTGCTTAGATGACACATTACAGATTAAAGACTCTCTCCTCCAACATTTTACAAAGTAACTGCAAGGTGACTATTAATGATAGCAATATTATAGCTAATGCTCAAACAATATAGCAGAGAGCAATCATGGGGGTGGGGGGATGATCCAGTTGGAACTACGAGTGAAGACATGGGATTAAATCTACTTTCCCCTTTCTTCATACTGGACTGCCAATAAAGAATAGGGGACAAACCTGACCATTGCAAACAAAAGATAGGTTCATAGGTGCATGCCAAATGTAGCTTTAGCCTTTTGTGTTTACCAAAAACTTTATTCTTGCTTGGAAATGCAAGGAAGTACAGAATCCCCTTTCATTTTAATACTTTAAAGGCTGTGGCTAAAGACAGTAACAGAAAGTTCATAATCTACACAGCATTCTGCTTTTTCATTGCATCCTTACCTGGAAAACCAAAGCCACCTGTTGATGTCTCTACTTTCAATTCATTACTACTAGAAAGTCTGACATCGATCTTCATGGTAATTATTAAAAAAAAAAAGAAATAGGTTAGACCAGCAGGCAACAGCTGCAATAGAAATTTTCTGGAGCATGGGTGTCAAACTCGACGTGTCACGTGATGTGTCGCAACGTGTCACGTGATGTGTCGCAACGTATCGTGACTTTTTTTGCATTGCCGGAGCTGGGGTGGGTGCGGCTTCCATATGATGCAACCAGGCCATGGGCTGGCAGTTTGACACCCCTGTTCTGGAGTGATGGTCACACAGCTGAGAATTAATCACTCTGGAACTGTCTAACAGTGAAACTGTCGGGTCTTTTTTACAAAGTCAAAAAAAATAGCCCACGATGTACATGGAGTCAGGCTGCTGGGGATGCTATATTTCAGAAAGCTCTGTGAGCCTTTCAAAGCTGCTTTAGAAATTTCTTTTTTACACTTCTAGACACAACAGAATATGACTGGATTGACAACCATCCAAACTTCAAAATACTTTCTCTAGGTTTCAGTATTATCCAGCAGTGGAAAACTATAGAACCCAGTTAACTATTGCTAGCATTTCCTATGCAAGTGTCCCATTTGTAATTCACTGAGCAAATAATCTTTGCAACTAAGCAGAATTTGCAAAGATTGGAAAGAATAAAGTGAAATAAAATAAAGACAGATAGGACTTGTGTGTATCATAAGCCAACAGTTATGAAAAATAACAGTCTACCAAAATATGTGAAGGATATCATTTCCTTGATTTCAAAAAGAGTGTTTGTTTTTCACCACATTTACCTTTTTTTTAAATTAATAAAGCTTTTATGTCCCGATAAAAGAGTTAGAATGATGGTGGTTTGAGTTAACTGCTTTTGTTTCTTTTGTTTTAATTTCACTCATATTACTTTCATACCATTTTTGTGCCCCTATAAATTGTTTCTTTACTTGAAGTTATTTTGAGCCTCTTTACCTTGTATCCCTATGCATTCCATTTAGTTTTCCAGTTGTATGGATGAAAGAGAAACTATCAAGAATTGTAATTATTATTTTCTCTCAAACAAGTGGATCTATCAATAAAGGAACATTTTCTGGACGGAGCTTCCAGCACACAATCCAAAAGCATTGTTGAATTATTTTCTTTTTCCTCTGCTCATTTTTATTTTTTTTTGAGGATAGCAGAGTTGTTTAAAAAAAACTACATGAAACTCACAAACACAAGGCAATAATAATAAGACTTCTCTAAAATCCCATTCTGGAGTCAAGGAAATTGCACGATGCCTGCCTGTCTATGAACCTGGTTATAGAGCACCAGAGAAGTGAGTTTCAACCATAGCTTTCAAAACTGCTTATTTGGCTCCAAGCTGGCTTTGCAATCGACACAGATCTAATTTTTTAAAATTTGCAAACAGAAATTAGAATCTACTGGCTTAGTAGAGAAAACTGAAGCAAACAGTTTTAAAATGCACACAGTCATATATTTTACCAAGTAATTGAATTTAGCTGACCTCTGATTCAGCTTGATCTTCAGTTGTTAAACAGAAGATGTAGATACATAATGTAGCTATTAACTGAATTTATACTGAGACTTACATAATGATTCACTGGGGTGGTGAAAATGGATATGAACACTTGTTCTTTGCAAGACTCCTGAAGCCTTCAACAGCCGTCAGTGCTACCCAAAATAAGTGTTTTCCAGGGAAATACTGCACCAGCTCTCCATGCCAATAAAGCAATATTAGTTTCAGTTTGTTTTCTTCTTTTTTGTTCAAGCATCAGGGCTCCAAAATAACAAGATTTCCTGGGCAAGCAGTTAACTGTTTTGAACTCCCCCTAATCCTAAAGTCTATATACACAGACAATTTTCCCCTGAAGCTTTGCTTGTTTGAAGAAGGATCATAAACAAGATCAGGATTTATTTTTTTTCATGCAAGTTGCATTGGTAAAGGAGATGCTATCCTCACCCTCATCTCTGACGTGGCTTGCAATTTTATTCTAATTCCCAAAGCCTATAGGTCACATTGGATTTCAAGGAATACAAAATTACCTTTCTGTGCAATGTTAACTCTTTCAGAGCTACCAAGTATATTATGTGTTTTCTATGATGGCTCAGTCTCTCACAAACGTATGTACTTGCACTATTCTATCAAGAATCGTGATGACATCACACATTATCAAAATCATTATCTCCACAAAGGCTAGGTCTGTGTAAAGGAATGCCCACTCCTTTGCAGCACTACTTTAAATAGCATTATTATCGATCATCTCACTTTCATATTAAACAAAAAAGAAATACAAGAGCTGGGGTAACAGCTGTTTTTCTGACTGTATGCTTAATGACTTTACACAGAAACATACATTACATACTACATTCTGTTCTTAATAAACTGGCTTTAGTTGTAGAATATCTCTCAGGGCAAGCACACCTGCTTCTGATGTGATTGTTGACTAGAAAGGGAAGGGAAATGGTCAGATTTTATTAAAACATGCTCCCCACCCCATGAAAAGCAACCCAGATAGTTGTCCAAGCTAATTATCATATACTCAAGAACAGGAATCCTGGCTGTCAAAGAATGGAAATGCATTATTTGGATCCTTTTTCTTCTCAATCCAACCCCCCCCCCAAAAAAAAAAAACCCATGTTCTTCGTCTGAATTCAAAGTGAGAGTGTCTCCTTAGCTCGCTTTTCACATCATAGGCAGGCTGGGAGGGAAGAAAATCACACCATCCCAACTGGAGCAGCAGTAGGAAGGGGCTTCTTATGCACTTCAGTAAGAGAGATGGTGGGGAATATGCAAAGCTCACACCACCGGGAGGGACAGACAGGAGACTTCGCGAGCGCTCTCCCCAAAGAACTTCCAAGGCTGGTTATAGAGCAGAAAAAGGAGGCGCCCTACTCACCAGGTGGGCCAAAGCACACCCAGAAAACCAACGCTCCCCCCTTTTTGCTTTCTTCACCCACCTGTAAGACACCTGTTTCCTGAAGGTTAAACTCTTCAGCTTCTCTTCCAGAGAGTCCTCCTTCTGACCGGTTAGTCCAGGCAACTCTGGGTCGGCCCCCGCGGCGGGAGCACTGCGAGGGTCCCCACCGCCTTCCGCCCCACGGCACGTGCTGCCGCCGGGACCGCTGCCTCCTGCAGCCCCCTTCTCCTCCCCGGCTGCTGAAGCAGGGTTCATAGCGGTGCTGAAAGGACAGCAGCCCGGCGGAGAGAGAAAGCGCCGGGAACTAGCCCAGCAGATCGGCTGGAGCCGGGGACAGAGGCCGGGCGGCGGGCGACTGCTGCCGTCGCAGCCAGAATGGAGCCCCTTCGTCGAGCCACCGGTCCAAGCGGCTGCAAATGGCAGCACCTTCCCGCAGCATCCATCGGCGGCTGCACTGGCTGCAGCGGGGCATTGTGGGAAACTCCCTACCTCCCACCCACCCTCCCCCCCTCTGGCCAATCAGCGCCTCCTCCCCTCTCGCTGCTCCTCCTGCCACGCCCTCCTTAAGAGAAGAGCAGTAGCAGCTACACCTTTAGATCTGGCTAGAAGCCCCTCGGTGGAAAGTGGAAAGTGAGACGGGAGCAGGAGAGGCCTCCTCTCCTCTCCTCTCCCTCTGCAGAAAGATGGAAGTTGTGTATGAGAGTCCCATGTCTGTAGAGGGGACAAGTATAAGCTGCTTCAGCATATTAGCAGGGTCTAAAAAAAAAAGCAACTGTTGTTTTTTTTAATTGTAACTATCATTGTGGGATCACAGGAAGGTGATCTGGAACTATCCAAGCTAAAGAAAAATTAAGAAAAGGTGAGGAGGAAAAAAAAGTTCTGCTGAAGATTTTCCATCATTAGCTCATGATGAAGTTGGTGCATGAGTTGGGCATCCTGTAAAATAAATAAATAAAGCACATAAACAATTTTACTTTGTAAGGAAGACATTGGAGGAGTGAGGAGAAGATAATATCTGCTTGCCCCACTCTTCAACTAGCACCAAATCAAAATTTCTCCCTTCAAGATATTCCCTTGTCTGGTGGGATAGTGGAATGGTGAAGGAACAGTCTAGCTAGCAGGATACAAGGAGCTGAGATGAAATCTACAAGCTCACCAGATGCACTTCTAACTTTTCTGAAGATATAATCTTCCCCTAGACAAATGCTTTCATTACAATAAAAACATGGATTCTGGCTAACAAATATAGATATTGGAGGTGTCGCTATCAATATTTCCTTCTCTTTGGGTCTCTGTTCTCTTAATGGCTGTGCAGAACTTTGGATTTAGTTTCCAGTAGGTGCTTCAGAGCACATGGTTATAATGAAACATAGCACCTACCTGTTAGTTGCCTGATTATTTTCCAGAATGAGTGGCTGCCCTCTGAAGTATCTGAATAATCCCAGGAAAAGACTCAGCTACTTTAAAGAGTTGTAGACAGGCCGTATACCACAAAGATCATTTTAGACAGTAAATCTGAAACACTGCAGAGATCTACAGGGGAAAGCAAAAAAAAAAATCCTGCCTTCCATTCATAATGCAACAGGGCTATGGAACAGGATAGGTTTATTTACTGTATTTGTTAAACTGAGGGAACTCAGAATATTTAGGCCTGAGAAAAAATGCTGAAGAGGTTTTGCAGGATCCAATCTGGGTCAGTCACTGGGACCAGAGGTTTAGTCTTCTGAGCTTTCAGACTCATCCTGGAGCCCACCCTCAGGGAACTTCTCTTGACTGGAATGTGTGTGACACATATTACAGTAGAGAGACTTTCCTTGAGGATGGACTCCAGCATTAGTCTGAAAACTCAGAAGTGACTGGTCCCAGTGACTGACATAGATTGGATCCTGCAACATTATCCTGGGACACGTATATTTGCTTTCACTCATGAAGAAGTTGTGACAGCATTCTGGGCCCTTGAACAGGTGTCAGGCAGAAGGTCAAGATTTTCTATCATTTTAGAAAGCAAAACACAGATTAATGGGATTACATTACAAGAAGACAGATTCAGATTGACTGTTACTGTAAAAAAAAAAAATCAAAACAGCAAATCAATTTTAGAAACAATTACCCAGAGAGGTGCTGGGGTCCTCCTTTTCATTGAATATAGTCAAGGCTGTAGTCAAGCTATCTGTCATGGAAGCTTTAATTTGGATTATTGCTCTGAGCAGGGATTTGATTCAGTGGCCTATTATTATTATTCTATTATTTTATTCAGATAGAGAAGTAATTTTACAAGCAAGACAAGTATACTAGATTCCATTACTTTTCATATGCCTATTCATTGCAAACACATGCAACGTGGGGTTTGGTCCATGAATATTTAATGGGCACCAAAGAGCAGAATCGTAAAATCTATGCCTGTGCTGCATACCCATTATAACCCAATCCAATATATAATAATATACCTTTTTTACGTAAGTGATTTTTATCATCTTTCATTTATAAGATCTACTAGTTTGATGACCACAACTATAACTGCTATCCCATCATTCTGTCTATAAGATAGAAAGATCAAACTTCATGTACAACTGTGATGAACAAAACATCAGTACTACAACATTGGATCAGCCATATTGAATCAAACAGATCAAACCAAATTGAATTTGCCGAAAGACTTTATAAAACATGAGATGCTTTCTAGGGAAGAAGTTCCAAATGATGCATCTGGAGATTATTATGCCGTAAGTTACTCAATTGCCAACAGTTCCCCCTAAAAGAAGTTGAAAGACGTTCTTGCTCTTTTCAACTTTAAATGCACTTTAATGTCACTTTTGTTTTTACTTCACCATCACTTATTGTTTAAATTGTTGCCATTAACTGCTCCCATAACATTTGTAATGTTATGTTGTCCTAGAAAATCAGTATACTTCAGGGACAAGATATAAATACTTTAAATAAGGAGAAAGAAAAAGGGAGTGGATGAGTGGGTGGATGGGATTGAAAAAAGTAATAGTAAGGTTCTAGCAAAGTTAAAGGCTTTGATATTTCTCAGTAAATCAATCTGATAGAAAATACAAACTAGCTTTGCCATGAATCTTTTTTATAAAACTAAGTATTAATCTAGCATGCAAGTTGAGTCATGTTCACTCATCTCTTTTTAGCCCTACTTATGTGAAAGTACATTTACAGGTCTCTGTGGTCATAATTCAGCATTTATTTGTGCAAATCCAAACTTTCTGTGTTCCTACAAAATCAAATGTCTACCCTGAAGAAATTTTATTTGATGCACAGATTTCAGAAATACAGAGGCTGACTTAGCCCTCCCCAACCTGATGCTCTCCAGATGTTTTGCAACCAGGTAGCAGCGAATTCTAGGAATTATCCCTGCAAATTAGGACAGCATATAATTAGTCATCGAGATGTTTAGACTGGATTTGGGATTTTTGTCCACCTCTCGAGTCCTTCCCATGGACACGGGATAGGGAGATGTTGTTGTTTAATAATAAAAAATTAAAAGTTAATTGCAAGTAAAATATATAGAGACCCAGGCAGAGAGAGAATGAATATATACATCTTAACAGTGAAGCCCTCTAAAAATGTCTCTAGCCCCCAATTTATTTCCAAACCAATGAAATGACAAAAGAAATCGGTCACTCAGGATTCTGCCTTGTCTCTCCAAAACCCAAAAAGAACGGGGCCAAATGTGGGGTGGCAGACAAAGCAGAAAAAGAGAGGCAAGATTTGAAGCAAAACTAGGTTAGATCAAGGCCTATAGATAAAAACATTATAGAGGAAGAATTGGTCCAATGCAGATTTAGAGGAGAGGCAGGAGGGCAGTGGCTCAGAAAGTTGCTAACTACTCCATTCTGAGCCCCAGTCATGAGACCCAGAGCAGAACCCATGAAGCTAACCCTATGTTTCTAATGAACACATCCACTCACGTAGAGATGTAACACAGTACTTTGTTATGCAGAACACACAAACATCTCCTACAACCCCTGCAAATACAATGGCTGGAAAGCCTTGCAGAATTCACACTTGGAAAATTTTCTCTACTAATTTCTATCAAATATTTAAGGGCCCATTTAAAGCACACTAGTATTCCAGGAAATAAAGATGATGCTTTTATTTTACTTTACAGCATTACTGGCTTCCTGTTTTTAAATTGAAATCCTTGTAGAAATGGAATCTGTGAACTTATTAACATCTATAATCAACACATTTGGGAACCCCAGATGTAAATAATTGGGAACAATCATCTACATAGAGTTCAATTATGGCTATCTGAAAATATAAAAGCTGTATATCTGGACAATGGGATCCAGATAGAGATGGTTTTAGGAGAAAAAAAAGAGTATTAATGTATAAACACAACTCATAATTGACTTGTAATTAGCTTATGGAACTTGGCCAGAAGATGTGATGGTCACTACTTAAAATGGCTTTGAATCAATTTGTAGACTAGAGATGAATCAATTGCTACTAAGTAGAATACAGCTTGAATACTAGATTCAGAAAATAAAGTTGTGGACTTCTGCTTACTTGTAGATATTCCAGATATATCTGTATGATTAAGGAGCGAAATAAAATACTGGGGTTTGGTGTAATTTAGGTTTTGGGTTTGCACATTGGTAGATGTAAACTGCATCTTTCCTTACCACAGCTGAGTAAAAAGCAAAGTTTTAAAATGCAATGACTGAACAGGCTTCTCTTTTTCTTTAGGAAAATATTTATTTGCAAGAAAATAGATAAAGCATTACATAGTTGCACTTAGGTACATACAAAAAGCATTTAGTTTGCAGTTTCATTTTAGACTTGTGTGCTTAATAAAAGTATTTTTTAAACAATTTTTTTTGCCGCTCCGAAGTAAGAGAGAACATATTTCGAAGTGCACATATATATATTATAATAAAAATGGTATGTTTAAGGTATTGGCATTTTTTTAATTTTTACCTTATGTTTTTTATTAAATAACTACTGTATTTTACTTGGTCAGCTCCATGGATAAAACACATTTGCATATTCACATAGCAGAAATAGATTTTTTTTGGGACAGAAATATGTCAATATGTATGGCCCCGTTTAACAGGTTTGGGCTTACATGATACAAATTACAGACATTATTATTAAGCAAGTACTTATAGTACATTTTTTGCTTGACAATAATCCTCAAGCTGACTTATAATAACAAATGAAAACTTAACTTATAATAAGATTCTCTAAAAGGCAGTAATAATTTATGAAAGTTCCAGGGAACTTTGATGTATATATTCCCTGACCCGGATGCAGAAAGACATCACGTGAGTCTAATTCTGCTGATTTTAGTAGGATTATATGTTGCAATATATAAAATCATGATCTATATTTCAAGGATAAGAAAAGATTTAGCCTGAATGTCAGTATTTTTATGAATGAAATAAATCCAGTCACGTTTCTCTTTTAAAGACACTGAATGTAATCATGTCATGGGCAACTGTGTCCCATTAACAATACATTTTCAGATTTTCAACCTAAAGTACAATATACACAAGAGAAACACATTTTAAGCGATGTATAAGAGCCACATTTCACAAAATAGACAGGACCAAGTATCAGGATGATTTAAATTTTATAAAATATTTAGCCTTGAAAAAAGCAAATCAAGGTGGATATGTTTACCTAACTAACTTTGAACTCAACACCTGAGAAAAGGTGCTAAAATGGGCTACAAGTTCCATTAATTTTTGCACATAAAATTAAGGAGAATTAAATTGCACTTTCATTTCAACCAGCCTGTAAACTTTATATATGCCCCATCCATTGTAAAGTTGGTATTCGATGTATTTATTCATTTAATTTTATCCTACTTTATTTGGCACAACTCAAGGTGGCAGACACATCTCTATTTTCCCTGGTGGGTTGGGTAGAGAGAGAGCAAATGGCCCAAAGTCATCCAGCCAGCTTTCATGCCTAAAGGTGAACTCACAATCTCCCAGGTTTTAATCCAGCATCTCAAACACTTTACCAAACTGATTCTAGCTTGTATTTTATTATGCATTTGTATTATTTTCTTGTATTTATTGTATTGCCATGGAATTAATGTGGCATGTTTTGCATTTGTTAACAGTGGCAGGATAATTGTCTTATTATCATTTCCTGCTATCGTGAATGCTCAAACAGTGCCTATTCTACAAACATGTAAGCATCAATTACCGCACAGTCATTGACTTCCATATATTATCTACTTCATCTATCTTCCATATGTCATTTGTCCCTATACATCCTCAACATTTTGTTCACATTTAAATTGTAACAAGATTGGTGTTGTTTGGATGACTATGAAGAAAAAAGGGTTCAGAAAATTATCTTCATAAAGAATTAAATTACATTTAGCTAATGTGCATTTATTTATAAATACTGTCCTTAGACAGCTCCTCCCCATTCTTTTTTGAAGGAAAAATTTCAGACTATGTTCTTTGGAAGAAAAAAAAATGCCACCTTCTTCACCATCTTTGACTTAATGATCATAATTGAGTCCAAAATTTCTGTGGTTAAGTGAGACATTTGTTAAGTGAATTTTGCCCCATTTTATGACCTTTCTTGCCACAATTCTTAAGTGAATCACTGCAGTTGTTAAGTTAGTAACATGGTTGTCAAATGAATCTGGCTTCCCCGTTGACTTTGCTTGTCAGAAGGTCGCAAAACATGATCACATGACCCCAGGACTCTGCAACCGTCATCAATATGAGCCAGTTGCCAAGGGTCCACATTTTGATCACATGACCATGGGGATTCTGCAACAGTTGTGTGAAAAATGGTCATAAGACACTTTTTCCAATGCTGTTGTAACTCTGAACCGTCACTAAATGAACTGTTGTAAGTCGAGGACTACCTGTACAGAAAAGAGGATGGAATTGGGGAAGAGATTTGAATAATATATACCAGAAGAGGAAATGTTGGCCTGCAAAGTATAATTCTACCTTTCAAATGAGTTGCAACCACTCAAAACTCCAAACAGTGTTCTAAAGTGTGCAGATATCTCAACTTGTTATTGTGATTTTAAAATATGCAAAACTAAACAAAAAGAAAAGGCTAGATTAGTCCACTGGGTATTGATGTCATAAGGAAGCCTATGTTGCAAAAACTGTGCTTATATATAAGGGAAGGCTCCCTAGTAACATGTTACAAGTTTTCAACATAAACTAGCATCTCTTATCCCTCAGTTGTTTTTTTTTAATTGCCTCTTCTTAGGCTTTTTAAATGTGTATAAAGCTGGTTGATAAATTCTGTGTTCCTTCCAAGGCCTCATGTTTTTTATGGAAGAAAAAAAGTGTTCTACTACATGAGAAGCAACAAGTCTGGGCTCCAAAGTGTGGTATTTAGATCTACAAGTCTTGGGTCAAAGGCTTGAGAGTGAGGGAAACAGACTAATAAACCAACATGGCCAGCTGGAGTACATAGGGTTTGAGTACACCTTCAAAATAACAATATAAAAAAGCAGTTTCTTTTCAATTAGCAATTACAGAAGAATTATTTTTGTCAGGAAGTGAGAGAGAAGATGCTAAAGATATACTTTTATACTGGGAGGGGGTGGACTACACAATGGCCTTCTGGCATTAGAGAACTTAATTTCATAGAAGCCAGCCACTGCTAAAAATTCATATTAGTCATTCATTTTCTTGACAGCCAAACTATGAATAGATAGCACCCACTCCTCAAAATTGATGGTTTGGGAGAAAAAGTCCTATTATCAGATATTTCTTGAAAGACATTTCAAATTTGACATTCAACCCAGATTTATAAATCATGAACTGAATGTTTCTAGGGTTACAAGAAAAAGAGAAGCAAATTATCAGATTATTATAGAATGGAAAACTATCAATTTGCACCAGTCAACATCTGATTCAGAAACATTAACTAGTTAAAATACTTTACATAATAAAAAACAGTGAATACAATCAAAGCATATACATAGCAAAAGAAATACATGTCTATCTACTACTCAATTATTGAGCTTCACAATCCCAGAATTGGTTTCCATAAATAGAGAGTTTAAAATAACATTCTCTTATTTTAGAGTCCACCCACTAGCTACGTTATCTAAAATCTATTAGCTACATCTGGAATCAATGATCACATAATGAATACAGTGCAGTAAAATAAACATTGTTGACCAAGTATGATATTTGAAAAATCCCCCATTAAAAATGATTTAGAGATATTATTTTTTGAACTCTAAGCATATAAATAATAGTTTGATGAAGGGTCCCATGCAACTGTATTTTATAGAGGTGCTATTTTAACATATTCATACTAATAATTCCTTCCCAAAAGTTCTGATCATTTAAATTGAGTTTGCTGAGACTGGAATTTTTGCTGGTTTCATAACCAAAAGCCTATTTAAAAACAAGTACAACAAAGAGAACAAAACAACAACACATTAGGAAGTAGGAAAAAATCTTATTTAGATTAAATTTTTAAAGGTTTAATGCCTGGTGCCTAAAAGAAGTTTTGGAAGTTTTTCAAAGTCCACTGAGATCATTTGAAAGAACTTATAACATTGACTTGCCATTCCAGCTTCAATCATAGAAAAAAACCCTAATAAATACTATTTACAACAGAAAGATACAGGAGAGTATAAGATATAAGGGAATACAAGCAACCAGATTCTCATATCCATAAGAGAATCTCCACAACTAGGCTTATTTGGGGAATTGTAGCAAGAAGTCATCAGACTGGGAAAAATTAAGCTAATATACTAAAAGATGACTCCAAGCCTTTTCAGTTTTTACAGAGATATCACCATGGGAGGAAAGTAATAATGAAACTTCTGAGTCTAGCAAGACCAAAATGTTTTGCCAGAAGTAACCATTCTTGTCCACTGAGGTACAACAAAGAACACGTCTACAGTCCAATTCTGCTAGAGAAGGTGGGGAAAAAGTTCCTTGGTTATGCTTCTACTTCACCATGATTATGGAAGCTCCAGAGGAGATTTTCTCTGAGGGCAACACCCTATCACCGGTGGCATCAAAATAGCATCAACATAGTTCTTCCCACTATGAATATTATGGTAGACATCAGGTATGACAATTACTATTTTTTTAAAAAAACAGCAGGGCAAGAAAATAATTCAAAAGGTCTGCCTTTATCATATTTCCACATCAACGCCCCTCATCATGGATGTAGAAGTGAAATGGCAAGCTAAAAATTAGGATTTTTGGAGAATAGTCTATCAAAGCCACCTTTTCACATTAAAAAAATCAGACAAGTCCTCCATTCTCGCCATTGAGATTTACTGACAGTGACAAGTGTTTCCAATCTTTTGTTTGGAACAGAAATAAAGATGCAAGGGAGGAAATGTTCCTTTCTCCTAAAATGTAGCGTTGACTCTTCTGTCAATTTCAACGATTTTTAGTGTTTCATTTGCATCCAGCTCTGAACTGATTCTATAAGCAGAGATGAGGAAGAATTCAGGTTATTGTACAATACTAGTATAAATAAAACCAAGCAAAACAAAAATGACTACTTAGGTTTTTTTAAATTGTTATTGTGAACATTTTAGCTTCACTTCAAAGTAGCAAGATATCAAGTGACATGAAGCTCAACCTTCCCATCCCCAAATCTTTAACTTTAAAATGGCAAAGTTTGAATTTGAGACCTGTCACCTCCAGCATGTGTTCTCTATCCAGAATTGTAACAATTTATTTTAAAAAAATTATTAAATTTGTGTGCTTCCTATCTCACTATCCAAAGCAACACTGGATAGTTTAATTTACTCAATTCAACTGCAATCCTATCGTCTTTTTCCTGGAAGCAAGTCCCACTGAATTCCATGGAAATTGCTTCTGAATAAACATGCACTAGATCATGTGTTCATTTAATTGCTCAAAATCTCAAATTTTCAATTAAGTAAAAAGGTGTTTCCAATGAATCAGGCAGCATTTTTAAAATCTAAGTTCTTATAAAACTTGCAGATGGCAAGTGTCATTTTTAAAACTGCCATCTGTTGGCAAAAAACGCTTTCTTTTCTAAAGTAATGCCTACTGTGGTTTAAAATTTTATTGTGCACAGAAACCATACTTTTTGCCCTTTCACACAACTTTCTTCTGCAAATGTATATACATGCAATTGAATAACACTCGTACATTCAATAAATTAGTTGAGTGTATGTGCTTGTACGTATAGGTATAGGTATGTATGTATGTATGTCAGTCCTTATTCTAGCACTGAGCTACAGCCACTCTGGAAAGAGAAAAGTCTCCTGCAGCAGTGGCTATCTAGAGGTTCTTTTCCAAGTGCATAGGCTTTTTGTAGTATTCTTGGCAAGGAATATTCTCCAGGTACTGTTCATTCATCATGCTGACTGGCTCTATTATCTTTCCAATTACTCTGGCCATGTTTTTTTTTTCTTGGAAGAAATGAGCAATCTAGAGTAGAACATAATGACCTTTTGAAATTTCCCAACACATCTGTAAACAGAGAAATTACATGGACACATTGTATTTATATTTGTAAATCTGTTTAAGAATAAATACCCTTACTGATTTCTAAATAAAGCCCAAAGTTTTTGCTGATGAAAAAGTCCAACAGGAAGAGTAAATGGGGAAATAATTATACAACCAAATATATAACATTCATGCCAAGCCCTTAGTCATCTTGTATCTGAATAAGCCCTATATCATAGTGCCACAGGTCGCACGCAGAGCCCTGTCTGTGGGCACGCGCGCCATCGCCCCAGTCCTGGGCCCTCAGCTTGGTTTTATAAAACCTTTTCGCTTTAGGCTTCTGCCGCCATGTGCAAAAAAAAAAAAAGGTTCAATCAATCAATTTCAACTTCTCGCGGGGAAAAAAAGTTGGAATTGATTGATTGAACTTTTTAGTCCCACCCAGTCTGCCGTTACCACCGCAGCCACGCCCACTCAATGGGCCACGCTCACCCGGCACCCAATGATACATAAGTGGGTTTGGGGTTGCAGTTTGGGCACTCGGTCTCTAAAAGGTTCACCATCACTGTCATAGTGCATCCCTGAAATTTTCACTGAAATTTTTTTCTCCTTTAAAATTATTTATCACCAAGCTGAACGGGACCTAGTAAAGAAAAGGCAGATTGATTTCTCTGCTACTCACTAAAGCAGATATTTTTTCTTTCCCAGTATCTTTCTTCAAAACCAAACACTTACAATGGGCATTCTAATTTTGCCAAATACTCACCTGTGCTGTTGCAGCCCCACCAGCACTGACTTTTCTAGCCTTGTTTCATTGGCTATTGTGATCTCTGTAACATGACTGGGTTGTGACTTGGACATGGGTTCCAAAGACAGGGCTTTGGAAGCATCCAGATGCCTGTCCCAGCCATTGCTGTGGTCTGACAAGGGCTGTTCCTCCAGTGGATAAGGCCCCTCATAAGTCAGCAGACTCCTTGATCTCACTGCAGAGAAAAACAAGGAAGAAATGGAGTAAACTAACAGCAAATTTAACACTTATGAAGACAAGAAATTTCATTGGGATTGATGGCATTCAACAGCTTTAGCAGAGGAGAACATTTTGGCTACAGATGGTGGATTTCAATATAAAAAGCTGCCTTAGATAAATGACCCATCTAAGTCCAAATATTAGATCCAAATATTATGTGGGACTTGATAGCAGAATTATTTCGTAGCCTTGCTCTCAGAGATAAAAAAAAAATGACCAGGTGTTGACTTCTGAATCTTCTGAAATATAAGGTTGACTCCCGCTGTTACATTTACATGTATTATTTAATTTATACAAAGTTGCCTTTTCCTATTTTTTTTCCCAAAACTGGATGGCTTTCAAATATGTTCAATATCAACTCTTAGATTTTGCTCCCTGTTATGCAGCTGAACATATTTGAAGGGCTTCAAGTTAAGAAATAATTGTCTATACTTAAGCAGAGGAAGACTCTTCCCCTTTTTCCAAATGGTAAACATTTTAAATTAAACAAAATAGGTTATATGCATGTAAGGTATCTCAAAATTGAGAATTAGAATTCTTTCCAAAACTAGAATTCTTTCCAAAACTAGAATTCTTTCCAACTGGGCCATCTCATTGACCTGTTTCCAGTCTTTAAACCTCCCATCCCAAATACATTGGTTGTTTCTGATAAAGCAACCTAATTCTGATACTTGCAACGTATGTAAGGAAAGCTCAAAACTATCAGAAGTGAATGCGTAAAAGGATGGAGTGACTACAGCCAAGAACATATACCTGATAAATTAGAGTAAAGATCAACCTCTTGAACAGGTGATGGACAACCTATAGCTTTCAAATCATACAAGACCCAAACCCCTCCTTTTAATCTCCAAGAGTTGCAGTGCTTTACTTACACATACATACACACAAACATACACACACACACACACACACACACAAACTTTCCAGAGATCCCAGTGATGTATCTAAATAATTACTCCCATCCATTATCTTGGCTAATAAAAAAAGGTATGGCCACTAGTAGCTTCTTATCCCTGTTTCAAAGGTTCTACATTAGATATTTTCAGATTACACAGTTCACCATAAATCCTTCTATTGTACCAACAGACCAATAAAATAGAGTTTGCTTGCATACCTGCATCTTGATTTACCAATCAACATAAGTGACTGGTAGATATCTAGGCAGATACAACCATGTGCAGCTGTCCTACAATAAAGAAGCCTTTTTCAGACTAGGTCCCAGATGCTGTTATAGCTCTTGTAGTGCTACTATAGAAGACACAGCAAGGGAGTAATAGTGGTCCACTTCTTCTCTGTATACATGTGGAAAAAATTTCCTACACCAATGCTTAGATATGTAACATGTGATAGCCTCACATGTGATATCTTATTATCATGGAATTACTTTCACTTTTGAGTCTCTTATCTGTATTATAGTTTGTACCAATGACAATAAAAAGAACAGGTACTCCCTAGTCCAATAACTGCAGAAGGGAAGATATGTTATACATGCTAAGAACAAAGTCTTAATTAGGATAACTTTGGTAGTTAGTCAACTACTAACCCTATGCCATCCGTCTGGTAAACTCGCAAGATTTGTTTTTGTCACCATGCACATGTATACATAACCCGAACTAGACTGTTGTTTTTCCATGTCATATAATATATGTGGGTATATGTATAATTCTGTATTTATTTATTTTTGTCATATTTATGTAGTGATTAAACAGGAGGTGGTGACCCTTTGAGAGCTGTATGCTGATTAGTGTACATTCAAAGTGACAATAAAATTATTCTGTTCTGTTCTATTCTATTCTATTCTAAACTGTCTGGGTTGTGATCAAGAGACTCACACTATGTGCCATCAAACCATCTCCAGGTGTCATGTTATTTACTTCTCCCATATTCTGAAAAAGTATAAAAACCAGCAAGAGACCACAGACATTATGAACCTCAACACAGACTGAAGACTTAGGAAAGCGCTATGAATCAGCCAGGTGGTGCCAGTGAATCTCTCCTTTGTAACTTCAGGGTTTCCTGAGTAGCTGAAAGGACTGGCATATTTTCTTTTTCCTTCTGTAAACTCTCTGAATCTATATTCAATAAAATATGGAGTAAGCTATTGTCTCTGATTCTAGAACCTGTTATTTATTGGTTGGTCACTGGTGCCAACACAAGCTCCCAGCATTCCTGACTATTGGTTATACTAACAGAGGGGACTAGAGTAATAGTTTAAAAATTTCTGAGTACCTACGCTGAGAAAAGATGCTTTACAAACTGAGAACATTAAAAACTCCTGATTTTGCACTCACCTATTGATGCTGTATATGACTCTGGTGTAGAATGCTGGGTTGGCAGCACAGCTTTTGTAATGGAGGAATGAGGCCCAAAGCTCTGTGAAAAGCTGCCCAAAATAATTGCAAAGCATAATACTACAACCTGGTAGGGGGGGGGAAAGCACACATTTTATTATACGTAATAAAATTAAAGTCTTGTAATTAAAAGTTAAATATAAAACCAATGCAATGCAATGCAATGCAATACAAAATATAAGTTAAGTACAAAGCCAAGAAAAACTATGCTCCAAAAGTTCTTTCTTCTCTTCTCCTGCTCAGTTGAAATAATTATCTGAAACCTAGGTGCAATACTGATTTAGCTTGATAGTTAGACCTCAACTTATCACTCTTTGTTTAATATTGGTTCAAAGTTACAACAGCGTCAGAAAAAAGTGACTTATGACCTGTCCTTGAAATTATGATCATCACACCAACCCCCCTCAATCACGTGATCACAATCCAGGTGCTTAGCAAATTGATTGCATTTACAATGGTTGTAGCATGATCACAATTTCTGACCTTCTCAGCCAGCTTTCCACACACAAAATTAATTGGGGAAGCCAGGTTTGCTTAACGACCATGTGATTCAATTAATGACCATATGATTTACTTAACAATCATAGTAAAAATGTTTGTGAAATCAAGTGGGTCACATAATGACTTGCTTAATGGTTGCATTGCTTTGAGACTGAAATTCTAGTCCTAATTGTACTATCTGTACTTGAAACACATCTTTTTTTAGCATAGCGATTCTAGAAGCTTTGGAACCATTCTACTCAGTTGAGATATTATTAAAAACAAGTATCATATATTTTATTGGCTTTATATTACCACCCCTCCCATTTCACCTGCTGCTTGTGTGTTCCAATATGTTTAGAAAGGAACTTAACTGGATCTACTGGAAGCATAAACGCTCCATAAAGAAAAATAATAATCTGATAAGAAAGGATCTTGAATGGGTAGATAAACCATAACTATATTCTCAGTTTTTAATCCAACAAAAACCAACCTGAACCCCGTTCAGTTTTCATCTAATTAGTAAAACTAGCCTGTAAGCAGATAATACAGATTTACTGGGATAATAGAACTTCCAACTAATGGAACTGCTTCCTCCCAAAAATATCAGATCATCAGGAAGATACGTTTGCAGGCTAACATTCTTTTTAATTAATTTTTCTTATGAGGGGTAACAATGTCATTCAAATTAGAATATTAATTTTAAGAAATTTCTTTAAGAAGGAATTTTACTTCTGAGAAAGGGAAATGCACATAGGAAATAATTATTTTGGTGCAAATAAGGGACTAGACAGGGAAAGAAAAATGAAAGTAATAGACAATCACTTTCTGTCAAGATTGCATTTCAGAGCCTCTGAATATATGATACCTATGCTGCTAGCTACCATAATGACTGTATTATTTCAATCTATCTCATGGTCTCCTAACTTCCACTTCACCATTAGCATCTCTGCCTAACATTATCTCTATGCACCAAACTGAATGCTACATGAAACAACCACTTCAACCTAATGCTATAATGAAACCTACTGCAGACTTGGCCATCACCATCAGAGCAAACTCAGTATGTCACCTTTATACAGTTATAAACAAAAAAAAAGGAAGACAGTCTAATTAAAATCTAATCCTTATAGGGGCAATAAGAATTTAAACAATTGTCCCCATCAAGATCTCAATGTAGATCTTTTCTTCCCATACCTGGTATTTACTTGGTAAAAGAAATATTTGGTTGGTCTGTAATCAAAGCCAGTCTGGTATATTGTTTCAAACACAGGTTTGAACCCTCAGCCACAGAAGCTCACAGAGTAACTTGGGACTAGTCACTATTACTCAGCCCAAGGTTGTTGATGGAAGGAAAAAAATGAAAGAGAAAGTGTTCTGTACTCTGCTGGAAGCAGAAGGATTAATATAAAAGGAATAAATAAAGCAGTGCGACATGAAAAGCAAAATGTGGCTACCTAGAAACTTATTCCTCACACCTTGACAGCATAAGCTGCATAGAAACACCAAAGAATGATAAGTGAAAGTCCTAAGGGACCATCAGGGATGAGAAGCTGCTTACCATTAGACATGTCCCTGTTTGTGTACTAGCAGCTTTACAGGAGCGTGACACTTTGCCAGCTACCATGGTTTGAAGCCTCTGTAATTGCTGCAGGAGTGTTCTGAAAGATACAGGAGCAGGAATTACTATATAGGTCAGTTAAGAACATAAAAGCCCTGATGGATCAGATTACAGGCTCATTTAGTCCAATCTTCTTTTCCCACAGTGGTCAATCAAATGTCACTGTGAAATCTGCCAGGAGAATATATGAAAACACATAGACACCCTGACTACTAGCAGCCTTATCTTTCATGAAACTGTCTAATCCCTAATTCTACCCAAGTTGAGAGCCATCAATACAGCTTGTGATAGCAAATTCTACAGTTTAACTCTGCACGGTGTGAAGAATTGGTTTTCACACATCCTTCCAATTTTTCTGCCCTTATGGTTTCTCAGATGTATTGGATATTTTAAGATTTTAATACTTCAAGACCTGTCAGGAAGAATACACCCACATAATAAACCCCACAAGAAGAAAGAAAATATTAATTTTCTTTTTTTTTTAGATTGCTCAATAGATTCAGTTTGATCCAGTTTTTTACAAAATGAAGTTTTAGAGGAGCCTTTCCCAACACTGTATCTCTGAGACATGCAACACATCTGTTAAACTTCAGTTAATCCTGTGAACTATGGCTTTAACATTATGGGAGCTGAAGTCCAGGGCTCACTGCATCTAGGGCTCATCCAGATTTTTGCAATCCTGATCTGATAGCCGTGATTCAACACATTTGCGAGAATACCATTTTGAGGAAGAATAGATTAGCATTGTTAACAAGGAACAATATTACATGCTTAAGTCACAAATAATAGATTGTCTATACTTTGTGGCTATTGTATATACTCCCAATTGTGGGAGTTCTTTTCTCATTTACTTTTTTCCCCTTCAAAAGTAAAGCATAATTGCATTAACCTATCAATATGTACCTTTCTCCAGCTACCAAATCTCTTCCTGATTTGGAAATTTATATCAAACTATTTAGCCTGATAGAAGCCTTCCAGGCAGAAATCTGGCCAGCTACCATATTCTGTTCTTTGTTAAAGCTGCCAATGCCTAGGCCCATCTGTATACAAAGCAGGTATTCTGGCACTGAGTTATGGTCCTTCCGTTCCATAGGAGGTTCAACACAAAATCATTGAATTATACTTGCATAGCTTGAGAATATTTGCTTATGTGCTACTTAATGATTGCTTTCTCCCTCCAATCTCAGATGCCAAACCCAGAGCAAAAGGGAAATGTCAGGGGGAAACCAGCTTAGAAAAAAAAGGAGTACATCCTACTCTTCAGTTTCCCAAAATCCCTTTCTACATCACAGCAGCTGAAAAAGGTATAGGAATCTGAATTTGCTATGGTAACGCAGAGGTCTGCCCCCAAGTGCAAAACTTATACGTGGAGACCCTTAACTCTGGTTCATCTAAGAAATGAATGATTGCGTACTTTTATTTAAATCCTTTTTTAAAACAGCCATAGCTGCCCACCGCTATTTAAACTATGCCAGATTCATTACCTTAATCTGTTATTGCACAGAAAGCTGACAAAGCTGACCAAATGTACAATCAGTAATGGAATGTGAGTCTCCTGAAGGATTTTGCTCAAGCTTGCCACTTCATGTGTCAAAAAATGGTAAGTGCCTTTCTTGTTGCTGATGCCTGACTATCTGAAGCTACACTGACAGCCCACGCTGTGAGAAGCAGTAGGCACAGACAGCTTTCCTCAGTTTTCAGTTGCTTGCAAGATTTATTTACTGCAGTGTTTCTATGTCACGTTCTGTCTTTCATACAGTATCCAAAACAGTTCACTGAAATCATCTACACAAAATATATAGACACCAGCAAATCATTTCCAAACTCCACACAGGACATTCTACTATCAAAGGAGTAGATATCCTGGGGGATCCTTCTCCGTATCTCGCAGAACTACAAATCCCACCCACATCAATAAAACCGCTGATTCTCTGCTTCTTCCAGTTCAACCAGGTAGTCCTCAACTTATAACCATTCCTTTAGCGACCATTCTAAATTACAATGGTACTAAAAAAAAAATACTTATGACCACTTTTCACACTTACAGCTGTTTCAACATCCCCATAGTCATGGGATCAAAATTTGGGCACTTGGCAACTGGCATCAATTTATGATAGTTGCAATGTCCCAGGGTCCAGCGATCCACATTTGTAACTTTCCCAGCTGGCTTCCAAAAAGCAAAATCAATGGGGGAAGCTAGACTCGCTTAACAACTGCATGATTCACTTAACAACTGCAATGATTCGCTTAACAACTGTGGCAAAAAAAACCCAACACGTTAAATGGGACACAAGTCACTTAACAGCTGTCTTGCTTAGCAATAGAAATTTTAGGCTGAATTGTGGTTGTCAGTTAAGGACTACCTGTAATTTGGCTCACATAAGAATAGTAGTACAGTGAGGGAATTTTAGATCCTGGTACTAAAGGATGCTGTGATAACTAATGTCATGGGACTGATTTCACATCCCATTTTTGATGTGTCATCTGGGCCTTTTTAGAAATTCAGATCTATTGACACATTTATATAAAAATAATTTAGCTGATTGGTCTCCTGGCCATTCCAATTTTGTTCAGTTCAAAATATAGTATGGAAAGAAAGAAAGTTTGTTTCTCTACTTGGATTGCATATTTTACCTGTTTGTATTCTCCAGAACTTCTACTTTCTTGCGAAGCTCACTGTTCTCAGTTGAGCAGGACTCAACCCTTGGAAATCAATGAAAATTAAAGGCTTAAAGATCTGCATTTGGTTAACCAACGATATGAGATCTACTCTCTGAACTGCCATTAAGAGTAAATAAGAATTTGCCATAAGATTTACATTACTGGCCTTTGATTTTATAACCAAGAATAGCTTGCACTGTAGACAAACCCTATGTTTAGGAAGGCTGGTGATTTATTTATTGAGAAATAAATGAAATAGTCTTCTTTCACCAGCACATTCTGCTCCAAGTTTTATTCTCAGCCTGGGTATATTAGATCAGAGGTCCCCAGCCTTTTGGGCACCAGGAACCGGTTCCGTGGAGAGAGGTTTTTCCACAGACGAGCTGCATGGTTTTGTGTGCTGCTTGCATCCTGCGGATGGGGCTTTGCTTGTTTATGTGGACCAGTTGCTGGCATGCCGGTACCAGACCACGGACTGAGGATTGGGGACCCCTGTATTAGACCATGGCTGTTATACTATTATTATTCCAATATCTTTATATATTTATTATGCATAGTCTGTTCCTTATGCCATTAACAGTCTGGTTTCCCCCCCCCTCTTAGTAGCCACTAGGGGGCATAGAAAGCATGTGTTCTTCAAAATTTTGGAGGCCATAGTGTTTCCTTTCAACACAGCAAGGCAACTTCTCAAGAGCTGGATCTCTTTAAATTGAATAAGGCCATTGGCCCATCTATCTTCCTCCCTTGAACAGCTTGCTTTCTAAAGAGAATTCTTGATCACAGAGATCGGATATTAAATCTGGACTTCCTGCAAATAAACATCTCTTACAATTGGGCTCTAAGCTTCCGTTTTGTCAATCTTCTTAGATGTTTGATCAAATGGAATCTTCTGCTCACCTCTTCTCCAGGCTGTCCATGTATTCTTTCTTTTTCCGCCTGCTTTCTTGGGCAGAAATCTAGAAGAGAAAATAGCAGTACCCTTCACAAAACCAGACCAAACCAAACCAACAGGGGGGGAAAACTATGGTTACTCAGTAACAGAAAACAAAAATCCTGTTAAACCATGTTCCCTTTGGAGGTTAATCTTAGGACAGATAGGCAGTTAAAATATTTTTAATTCAGCTGCAGGCAAACTTGGAGGCAGGGAACAGCAAGCACAGACACGGTTTACACCCACAGAAAGACAGCAAAGAAGTGAATGGCTGTTAAAAGAGTGAAAAATTCACAGAGGGACTAGAATCATCTTTCCTACTTGCTGGAAAGATTGAAAGATGGAAAAAAGTGGAACAGATTGTAGGAACAGATGTGTAAGAAACCAAATTACCTTGTTCTTGATCTTTCTACGGATTTTCTTCAGTGCTTTCTCTTCTGATTTAGTGAGGGGAAGTTTTGTAGGGATGGGATATCCTTCTGCTATCAAAGTTCTTTTCTCCTCCTCTGTTAAGATTAGGGGACCTGTGCCCTGCAGTTTCTTTGACAAGAGGGTGAGTTGGGGAAAAGGGAAAAGAAGGCACTGGTAAGCATGGGTAACACTGTCTTAAATATTAAATTTGTGATCACCAAACAAAATATTAGAATTAAATACCCAAGCAAGCAGGAAAGTCTATTCTCCAAAGCAGTACAGACTTGGTTTAAAAGAACCACTACCCAATTAATATTAATAGATTCAATTAATATAGTAGATTCAAAAAGTTACGTCTGCACTAAAATACTTGCTTTTTAAGTTTCTAGAAGTATTTATATTAAAAATGTTTTTTTTTAAATTAACATTCCAATTCATCAAGGCATTTCTTAATCAATTGGCATGTTTTTAATTATTTAGGCTGTTAGTCAGCTAAATATTGTAGTAAAACACTGGGGAGAGAGGATATGTGTATATTCATACAAACATAAATATCCATAATGGAAAGAGGCAGAGATATAGGATTAATTAATTGGGTGGCCAGCAGAACAATATTTGCATATTTTATATACAGGTAGTCCTCGACTTACGACTGTAATGGAGCCCAGAATTTCCACTGTAAGTCATGACAGTCATAGGTCCAGGCACCCACATGAACAACCCAGTTTTACAAAAAAAAAAAATTTGCAGAGGTTGTAAAGTGAACATGTTGGTTATAAAGCGAGTCCATTCATTCCTTTGGGAGTTTTTATTTTTTTGCTGGAAACTGGCTGGAAAGATTTGAAATCAGCAAAAAAGATAAATAGCAGATACATGACTACGGGATGCTACAACCAGCCAAAAAGTAAACCATTTGCCAAGTGCCCAGAATGAGATCATGTAACCGTGGGGACAGGGTGCCATTGTCAGAACTCTGAACCAGGTTGTGTCTTTTGAAGGATCCGTCCTAACTCTGACTGGTTGCTAAGTAACTGGCTATTAAGTGAGGAGTGCCTATAGACCAGTGGTTCTCAACCTTTTTAATGCCGCGACCCCCAACCGGTCGTAAGTCGAGGACTAAACCGGTCGTAAGTCGAGGACTAAACCGGTCGTAAGTCGAGGACTACCCAACCGGTCGTAAGTCGAGGACTTTCCCTGCCCGGGAGCACCGCGCATGCATGGTTCCGCCCCCTGCGCCGGCCGAGGCGTAGCTGGCAAGCGGCAGAGACGGAGCAGGCCGACCACCAGCTGGCCCAGCCCAAGGGAGGTAAGGCACCCGCCGGAAAAGGGGGAAAAAAATGGCGGACAGCCTTGCTTGGCGACCCCCGTGAAATGGTCGATCGACCCCAAATGGGGTCGCGACCCATAGGNTACCAACAGTAAAATTTGTCCCAGATTCCAAAATAATCTGTTTCCGTCTTGTCCTTTAATTCCATAGTTAGCCTGTCCATGTCCGCACATGATAAAAAATTTTGTAGAATCTCTTCTTCAGTAGGAATTTCTTTGTTTCTCCAATTTTGAGCATAGGTCAGTCTGGCGGCCGTAAAGATGTGTAACATTAGATAGAGTGATCCTTTGTCATATTTTTGTATAGTAATACCAAGAAGGAAGAGTTCTGGCATTTCTTAATCAATTGACATGTTTTTAATTATTTAGGCTGTTAGTCAGCTAAATATTGTAGTAAAACACTGGGGAGAGAGGATATGTGTATATTCATACAAACATAAATATCCATAATGGAAAGAGGCAGAGCTATAGGATTAATTAATTGGGTGGCCAGCAGAACAATATTTGCATATTTTTATATACAGGTAGTCCTCGACTTACAACAGTAATGGAGCCCGGAATTTCCACTGTAAGTCATGACAGTCATAGGTCCAGGCACCCACATGAACAACCCAGTTTTACAAAAAAAAATTTTGCAGAGGTCGTAAAGTGAACATGTTGGTTATAAAGCGAGTCCATTCATTCCTTTGGGAGTTTTTTTTTTTTTTGCTAGAAACTGGCTGGAAAGATTTGAAATCAGCAAAAAAGATAAATAGCAGATACATAACTATAGGATGCTACAACCAGCCAAAAAGTAAACCATTTGCCAAGTGCCCAAAATGAGATCATGTAACCGTGGGGACAGGGTGCCATTGTCAGAACTCTGAACCAGGTTGTGTCTTTTGAAGGATCCGTCCTAACTCTGACTGGTTGCTAAGTAACTGGCTATTAAGCGAGGAGTGCCTATAGACGAATGGGAATGGCTATGGATTAAATGCCTGGAGCATTCTAACTACACATTCTGAGGGCAGCCTTATGTTAGTGCATTCTTCAACCGAGCAATATCCAGATCCCTTTAATTACTGTTCTTCTTCAATATTCTGAAGTATAAAAAAAATAAGCATTCGCTAAATGGGACAAATAATAATTTCCATTACAAATGTTTTAATATCAATCAAAGTTCCTAAATAATTCAAACAAAATGCAATACTTAAAAGAAAAAGGCAGAGACCACTGTCTCTTACATGTGGTGCTGTTAAGAGAGGTGAATTGGTGAGGGCGGAAGCTGTGCGTGAAGTCACTTTAACAGTGGCCTGCAAGTGGGTGGGACTTGATGGTGGGAGGGACCGGGTTGGGCTTTGTCCACCCTCAGAATCACTGCCATGGCTGCTGGGGGGTGTTGGAGGCATGTGTAGAGTATCCACCACTGCAGGAGAAAAACAAGAGGAGGAAGAATAAACTAGAGAGTTTTGTTTTAAAATATTAGAAAAAGAATAGTCCTGGTTAGATACTATGACTCAAAAATCATGAGTTTAGGAATGCAAATTCTCTTCCACTTTATCTCACTCATGTGATTGAGTTTGAAAAATACATGTCTTGTATCAATAAACATGTTCTTTGAGGGATTTGCAAGCCTCAGAGTTCTGCTTTATTTGTCTGTGTCGATCAGAACCTTGACATTTGTTTTGTAAATCATAAACTTCCTGGATGCCCAAACTAGGAAAGTATGGGCTAAGGGTAGTTGATAGATGCCAATCAGGTTATCAATGCATACCCTAGCTTGTACATGAAATTTAAATCATGATTTCAAAGGCATCTGAAAGGATGAATAAATTAGTTACACCTGAACTAAAGATTATCTGTCCATCTGTCTATTTATCTACCTAACTTCCAGAAAAAGTCACTTCCATATTGTTGCCAAGAAAACCTCATGTTTTCAGTTATCAGGAGATGAACAGTCTTTTAAACTTTTCATTCATTCATTTATTCGTTTGTTCATTCATTTTCTCAAATTTATATAGTTGTCCATGTCTCAGAGAAGTGCTCTAGGCAGTATATCATAAAGTACTATTGCATAGCCAGAGAATCATTGTGAAAACTCAATTCCAATGAATTATCTATTGAATTACAATTGTAACTTGAAAAAGGAATCCTAACAACACTGTGAAAACCAGATTTCTGTGTCTGCATTTTTAGTAGTCAATAGAACATTCAGCCATAGACAAAAGAACCAATATTCTTAACTTCTAAGAAAAGCTTAACAAAAAAGAGCAGACCACCATAGGCCAATCATCCTTTCCCGATTTTAGCTTACTATCCTGGTTTGTTAGCTGATATTAAGGAAAAATTTCCTGGTTCAAATTAACAGTAAACTCTGGCTTAATGCAAACATGGATGAAGGAAGAGGAAAAAGGGGAGAACTGGAGGTTAAACATTTCTGTATGACTCTCATCTGCAACTCCAAGACTTCATAAACAAATGTCCATGTGCAGAGATCATGAAGACACAGAATTGCTAAGATAGCAGCCAGAACTATGCAATCGATGTCATCCCCTTATTTTATGTATGTTGTGACACAGGTTTAAAAAAGGGCAGTGCTTCAATCGGGTGGTTTAACCCCCTCTGTGTAGACACACTTGGATAAAAGAGATTGGAATTGTTAGTACCTGCCAAGGCCAACCGCTTAGAAAAAGGAGCACTGATAAAGCCTGAGCATCCTTTAGCAGTTTTCTCATTGTAACTGAGTGGCTCAGAGGAAGAGTATAGTATCTTACTCATTGCATTCTTCCTTTGGACAATGGCCATGAGCAGACAGAACACGTTTCTTGCCAGGGCACCCTAAAACCTTTAACTATCTCCTGCTCCTCTCCCCACCCTCCTTTTTTAGCTAAAACAACAATTTCCTTGGGGCACAGTTTTTCCGTGTGTCTACTGAATAATAATTCTAAACCACACAGATTCCTGATCAAAAGTAATGTTCTTTCTTGCCAATCATTGTACAGAAGAAACTCTATGCTACATAACAAACCTTCCTTGGATGAAAGGTTCAAAAATTGATCCACTTCATGCGGCTCCAGTTTAATCTCAGGAAGAACTTTGTGACTCTCTGATTTAGTCTGAAAAAAAAAAAGAAATTCAAAAAGAAACATTTTTAGAACCAGAGCAGATGGTTATCCCTTTTCTGCTTTATTAAATAACACGGAAGCATGTGTTGCACCACTTTCTTCATTAACTCTGGGTGGAGATCAGCTTTCTGATATCCTCCTTGTGTTGCAAGGTGCCATTGCAAGTATGTTTCATGCTCCAACTAGCCATTGGAACTGATGACTGGATCCATACATAGAATGGGGCATACTCCAGAATAATTGGGACCAGCAATTCTGTCATTAAGTGTTGCAGTCATTAAGTGGTAAATCACATGACCGCAAAAGATATATGACCTTATTTCGCCTTCAGTTGTTAAGCAAAACATCATGTGACTGGGACGTACAATTTTACTTCTGCCATCTCTATTAACTCTGCCTCAAATTAAGTAAGGCACTATGTTTCTCATTGTCTAGGGATATTATCCATTTGGCTAATCAAGTTTTTAAGTACCAGAAACCATACTGTGCCATCATCCTGCAGCGGTGGCTCTTCCCCCTCCAGGATGGTGGGGCTGGGCGAAGCAGTAAGACTGCCTGACGGAGCAAGGCCGGATGTTTCAGTCACTGCTGGTTCTGTCTTTATGTTGGCTGATGTCAGCTCTGATCCCAGGCACCAGTCTTCATTTTCCAAGTCAGCTGGGGGAATGAGAAATGAAAACAAAGCACACATTAAGAGCCAGAAAGGGACAGATTTCCACAGAAATCAAAAGGAGAGGGAAGAAAAAACAAGAGAACGCAAATCCAAGCTAAGGAGAGAAGAGGAAACATGACCAAGAAAGCATTTAATTCATTAAGCAATGCTTTTTATCTCCTTTTTCGGGCTTTTACTTCAGAGAGAAATCTGGGGCTTTAAACTGCAGCCTCTACACAGCCCTGAGGTGAAGGTGAATTGGCTGAGGACCCAAAAAAAGGTAATTACTGAAAATTACCAAGAAAAAACTCCAACAAGACTAAACAAGCCATCAGACAAGCAGCCAGAGTTGTGTGTTAAAGCCAACCAAACCCTTGCTTAGTTCCCCATCTCTGCCACTGGGGTCATTCAGCTTCCCTTGAGCCCCTGAGATTTGAAAGAGAAAAGTTTTTTTTAAATGAAAGATTGTTCTGTTGTCTTAAAATTCTAGTCTCTTCCTCGGAACTCAGTGCGGTAGGAGAAGACAGTGGGGAATAAAATTCATGGAACTGTGAAAGCCTTGGTTGATTTATAAACTTTTTTATCTTTATTTTTAAAAACCCTAATGATAAACAAAATCATTGGCAAATAAAGCAATGTGGCCTTAAATGAAAAAAAAATGAAGCAAGAATAAATAGAAGTTTAGAAACAGCTGCAGAGTTTGTAATACAACTCAAGTTTTTCATAAAGGCCCCTTTAAAATATATAAATTTGCCGAAATAGACTAATTTGCTAAATAAGTACATAAATAATATTTGCTAAATAAATAAGAGAAGATATTCTACAATCGGGCTGCCACAAAAACATTTTTTTCATAATTTTCCTTCCCAAAATTTTTGATAGTAGCGAGTCTAAAGCTGAAGCTGAACCAAGCACATTCAGTGGGAATAAGGCCATTCTTGACATAGTCCAATCACGAACCATTGAGAGACTCCTTCCCCAGCCCCCATCTTTATCTTTCAAAAGCACTGAGACTCCAAATCCCTGAATTCCCTGCTGGCAGTCTGTGGACCAGCTAGGAAAAGCTAATTAGAGGGTTTAAAGCAAATGTTGGCGGCCAGTGGCTGCACCCTTTTTGGGCGGCACTCCTGAGCCCTCAAGATCAACTGCTGAATTTTCAGCAGTTATTTGATAATGACAGTGCATCTTAATATTGGTTTTCTCTGAACAAAAATAAGTAGAATAGGCTTAGGGCAGTGTTTCTCAACCTTGACAATTTTAAAGCATGAGGACTTCAACTCCCAGAATTCCACAGCCAGCAATGCTGGCTGTGGAATTCTGGGAGTTGAAGTCCACATGCCTTAAAATTGTCAAGGGTGAGAAACACTGGCTTAGGGCATTTTTTTGCTCCCTTAAAAAGAGACCTTCCCTTAGCATTTTTTTTAAAAAAAGAGACCTACCCTTAGCAATTGTTTTCTTTATTTAGAAAGACACAAGTTTTTTTTAGAAAAAGAGAGAGACCAGAAGGGTCAAACATTCCAGTTGTCCGCTGTAGATATATCACTGCATCATCGCCTTGTTTTCTGCCTCTGATTTTATTTTTATTTTAAAAATACATTTAGGAAAAGAGTAAAATGGGCTCAAAAGAGTCAAAATCAGCACCATAAAATTAGTGGAGAAGTGGCAAAGGAAACTGAACCAAATTGTTGAGAGATGGAGATCTTTTAAAATACTTTTTAAATTCTAATTACAGTGCTCCTTATCTCATTTTCAACAACAGCTAACTAGGTGCTTGTTGGAGGCCCCCCTATATCTTTCAAATCACCAGCAAGTTACACAGCATTCCCTGAAAAAGTAAAAACTCCTTTGTATTACAGATAGACCTTGACTTACAACCATTTATTTAACAACCATTTGAAGTTACAATAGCACTGAAAAAAGTGACTTATATCAGTCCTTGTACTTATGATTATCACAGCATACCCATGGTCACAGGATCAAAATTAGCCGGCATGTATTTACAATGGTCGCAATGTCATGTGACCATCATTTACAATCTTCCCAGCTGGCTTCCAACAAGCAAAGTCAATGGGAGAAGCCAGATTCACTTAACAACTTCATGATTCACTTACCAACTGCAGTAATTTGCTTAACTGTATCAAATAAGGTTGTAAAATTGGTTGGGACTCAATTAATAACCGCCTTGCTTGGCAACAAAAATTCTAGTCCCAAATGTGTTTGTAAGTCCAGGACTACCTGTATTTGGGACGACAGCCACAGGAATCTTAGGCCTCTATGACTTTCTCTGTGTATATCATTTCAGACCCATGTCATGACTGCTTGCTGCTATCCTCTTCAAGAATGCCTCTTTGGTAAAATGATACAGAGCTGATAGATGGAGTCACCCTTCTTAAAGAGAGGAGATATTTATTGCCACAGAATGCAATTACCAAGAGATCTGTCGACAACAGGAGACGAAAAAACTAAGGTTGAGAGAAAAAGCTCCTGCAGCCTTCTATTTCTGCAGCCTTCAATTCAGGAACAGGAAGGTGGTAGGGGGACTTTGTACATTTGATGCTAGTAATTACTCTATGGTGTAATTTTAAAACGTCTCCCACTGGCAAGGGAAGATGTAATTTGAATTACGTTGGCCAAGCCAAGAAAAATTACAAGCAAAAATAAATATGTATACATCCTGTAATCAGACACTTCAAAACAGTAATCTAAACTGTGCCAAGAAGGATCAACATATATAAAAAAACCTGCATTAAGGAAGAAAAAAAAAACCTCACAGGACATGCATAAGCGATTCTCGACACATTAAAAATGTACACAATTTATCTCAAAACAGACATTTCTTAGAAAAGGCCTATTATTCTATAAACATCTGGCATTAGAAACAGAAATTATCCCTCATAAATACAGCCCACAGGCAGATTCTACTCACAGGTTACTCACAGTAAAAGCACACATAATCTCCCTTTTAGTGCTTCTGTAATACTAACTCACTGCTCTGTCCTACCAGGTGAGAGACTGGTATTCATGTGTGGAAATAATTTCCTTTAAGAGTTGCCCAGAGTCAGGGGTTTTGTCTGCTCCCTCACCTCCTTCCTTTTGCTCTAGTTCCACAGATACTGAAGGGCACGCTTTGCTCCCAACAAAGAAGCTTCTGTGCAACGGTCAAACACTAGAATCTTTTTCCGACAGGCGGAGTGGAATGATTACATGGAAAGGAGGTGGGTGGGAATGAGGAGAAACAGGAGAGAAACTAAAGGATTATATGTGCAAGAAAAATTTTGAAGAGCTTTTTGTTTAGCAGGGCGGTCACCAGTTTCAGTGATCCAAGGTTCAGACTGTATTAAGAGTCCAGCTTTGATAGGAATTTGTTTTCCACAGAAGGTCCTGGTTCTCAAAGGACCGAGTGAAGAGTTTCCAAACATATGTAGAAGGCCTGTCTCTCTTTAACATTGTGTTTGTTGTAGCCAAAGGCCTACATTCCAAGGAAATTACTTCTCACTTTAGAATCTAGCCATTGGGAGAAGTTTTATATCCAAATGTATTTTATTCTTTATACCGTTTCCATCTTCCCTTTAAATATTAACAGGATCCACAAATGGTCTGAGAATCAATGTCTCCACTAGATAATTGATAGTCAAGTTAAAATTAAGTTAATCAACTAAAATTAGCAAAATTCCTCAAACCCCCTCCAAAATAAGTTACCCAGACCTAATCCACATATCAAAGGATAAGGTCTGCAAATACAAATAGAGTTAATTAAATTAGGTCTCCCAATGGAATTGCATGTTCACAAGAATACACACATACATATACACACACATGCCCCTCAAGTATCTCCCTAGAATCAGCATGTATACATTTCCACACCCTGGACAAGTTCCCCCTATACAAATCTGCTGCTATAACTCCATTTCTCTACAGCCTGCCCCTAAAGGGAAATTGTTTTGCTTCTAGGAATAAATATTTCTTCTTTCCTCACAGCTGTCTAGGTCTCATTTTTATTTATTCTTGAGCAGCCCTGACACTATTGAGCTTAACTGGATTTTAATGCTATGCTACCTTGTATAAACACACAGCTTTCTTTCTTTTTTACTTGCAACCACACATAGTTCTTGACTTACAACCGTTCGTTTAGTGACACTCAAAGTTACAAGGGCACTGGAAAAAGTGACTTATGATCAGTTCTCTCATATGGTCCAAATTCGGGCACTTGGCAACCACAAACTCTTTATGACAGTTGCAGCATCCTGCAGTCATGTGATCACAATTTGCAACCTTCCCAGACAGACAAGCAAAGTCAATGGAGAAAGCTGGATTTGCCTAATGAACAATGATTCACTTAACAACCCTGGCAAAAAAAGGTCATAAAATTGGGCACAATTCACTCAGCAGCTCTCTTGTTTAATAACAGAAATTCTGCTTCCAATTGTGATTGTAAGTGGAGGGTAACCATATCTGATTTCTTTGCTATGAGACAGATCTTGGCTATATATAGGTTGTATCAAATATCTGAAAGCCTTTTGGCTTAGGATGCACTCTTTTCAAGGAGCAAAGTTTCCACTGAAAAGAAAGAAATATTAACAGGCTCAGCATGCCTGTCCCTTGAAACTGCATCCCTGCCTTTTCATATCACTGTTTTACTCCTATAGCCCTCACTTCCCCAAAAGACCCCTAAAAAGTGAAGCTCCCAGATATACAAGTAGTTCTGAGCCCAAAATGTATGTTGCTAAGTGAGACATTTTTAGGTGAGTTTTGCCTCACTTTACGAACTTTTTCACCACAGTTGTTAAGTGAATGATGGCAGTAACATAGTTGTTAAGTGAATCTGGCTTCTCCATTGACTTTGCTTGCCTGAAAATGACAAAAGGGGATCACATGATCCTGGGACACTGCAAACGTCATATAATATGAGTCAGTTGCTAATATGAGTCAGTTGAATTTGACCATGGGGATGCTGCAATGGTCGTAAGTGTGAAAAACGGTCACAAGTCATTTTTTTCAGCGCCATTGAAACTTCCAACATTCACTAAATAAACTATTGTAAGTCGAGTTCATAAGTTTCCTGCCCTTGCTGTAAGGTTCTCCTTCACAGGTTGCAAAAAACAATTGTCTTTGGGGGGGGGATAATAAACAGGATTCACATGTCACCCCATCTTTCTCACCACCTTGTCACACCTACATAAAACTAGTTGATAGTTACTGATTCTGTTTAGTCAAAATAAGAAGCTGAACGTATAGCTTTACATCCCTTGTGGGTTAGGGAAAGAGTAAAAAAAGTAAGGCCACACTTTTTATGTAGGGGTTCAGCACTGGCTTTGTTGAGACACACAAACACACACAGAGACACACACACACAAAGACTCTTTTCAAGTAGCTGGGTTCCTATAATTTACCATACTCATACTTTACTAAGTGGTTTTCAAAACTTGCATCGACCAGGGCTAGTCCTAACAATGAAGCTGGGAAGAGAAGGGGAAGATGGTTTTGGGCTTAGTGTCTAACTAGTCTCAATTCCCAGGTAGCAGATAGAGGGTTGACCTGCACAATGGTGATGACTACAGGCAGTCCTCGACTTACAACAGTTCATTTAGTGACCATTTCAAGTTACCACGGCACTGAATAAAGTGACTTATGACCATTTTACAGTTACAACCTTTGCAGCATTCCCCATGATCACATGATTAAAATTCAGACGCTTGGCCACTGGCTCATATTTATGATGGTTGCCGTATCCCGGGGTCATGTGATCCCCTTTTGCGAACCTCTGACAAGCAAAGTCAAATGGGAAGCCAGATTCACTCAGCTGTGTCACTAACTTAACGACTTCAATGATTCACTTAACAACTGTGGCAAGAAAAAGGGGGCAAAACTTTCTTAACAAATGTCTCACTTAATAGAAATTTTGCGCTCAATTGTGGTTGTAAGTAGAGGACTACCTGTACAGTACTTTAAAAATCTTTTATTACTGGTAGATGCAAGTTACTCAGAGCTCTCAGGAATCTAATGGTACATAAACAAAAAAACCAGCCATACTAAACCAACAAAAAACAGTCGTAGTAAATAAACAAAAAACATAAAATAGCAATTTAGGAACTACCTTTTACTGCGTTTTTAAAAAGTGAGATTAACAAATACAAGATTAAACTATATGCAACAAAATATCATAGACTAAACAAGTTTCAAATGCAGAGCTTGAGATAAGCAAGATATATCTGCCTGGTAGCTAGTATTTATTGTTTTGATGGGTTTGTGTAAAAATAAAAGGGTTGTAAATTGTTTAATAATAAACTTAACATGGTATTAAGTGATAAAAAAAATTTTTTTATACAAATAACCTAAGATCCTTTCTATCGAAATCCCACAATGTATTTATGTATATAACTCGGTTTAATCTTAAAGCGTTTAACCGTTAGTGGTGAACTCCCCTTTTTGTACGTGACACTATAAGACAAATCTCATTTCTACGGTAATTTAATAAAATCTCAGGAGTGCTTTTTATAACAAAAGCAATTCATATGAAATATGGGGTTCCCTTCAAATATTCAAATAAACCTTAGCAAAGTAAAGTTTCCAGGGTAACTTGAAACTGGTATAGCCTTAAATGAATTCTAGTAACGCTGATATAATATATCCAGGATGCAGATTTCCGGGTCTGACAAAAATATATTTCATGGGGATTCTTTTCTTAAACACATTACCACAGAATGATGCAATAGCCAGTAATTTACTTTCTGACTAATTCCTTGGTTTCAAATTCCAGTTTATGCTATCCGGAATGAATTACATCTGGGTGACATACTTAACTTTAGAAAAACTTCAGATCTTGGTTAAAGAACTGTTTGGAATAAGGGTAAGATGGCATCACAAACATTCACTTTAATATTGTTTTAATTTGTCACTCAAGCTCACTGTAAGGAAATGTCCTTGTAAAGAAAGCAAATTAATATAGAGAAAGAATGTGACTGATTCCAGTTATCATATCTCAAGGATGCTTAAAAAGATTCTTTAATTCATGGAAATAAGTTTCTTAAATATGATATACAGGAGGTCCTTGACATACGACCACAATTAAGTCCAAAATTTCTGATAGCAGGACAGTTGTTTTGCCCCATTTTACAAACTTTCTTGTCACACTTAAGTGAAGCACTGCAGTTATTAATTTAATAATGTGGTTGTAATGTGAATCTGACTTCCCCATTGATTTTGCTTATCAGAAAGTCACAAAAGGTGATCACATGATCCTGGGACACTGCAACTGTCATAAATATGAGCCAGTTGCCAAGTGCTTGAATTTTGACCATACGACCATGAGGATGATGCAATGGTCATAAGTGTGGAAAATGGTCATAAGTTATTTTTTTCAGAGTCGTTGTAGCTCTGAAGGGTCACTAAATGAAAGGCTGTTGAGGACTGCTTGTATAAATATGAGTGTCTGTACATGTACATATTCATATGAATGTAACAGTACTTGTGAATGCTATATGTATGATTATCTTTATCTGATTTTCCACAAGTAGTATATGACTTCAGAGACCATACTTTCTTGTGAAAAAAATAAAAGACAACCCTGAAAATGGGGCAAATCTGAAAAAAGTTCATAAGGAATTTGTATACAAATAATAAAACGACTTAATAAATTTATTAATCTAATTTATTTAGATTTTCCATCGACAGACTTTATTTTCCCGACAGGAGGTAGTATTTTCTGTACACTATTGACATCTACACTGAGTTCTTAGTCCGCAGGTCAGACGTTAACATAATTATATGAAGACGAAACCTTCACAGTTCTTTACCATATATTTTGCAAGCAAAAGCAAAACAAGTATCCTGTGACAGTGATCTTGGCAACTTTCCCTTGTCAAAACTCCCCATCTGGTTTAAAGCTTGACTTGGACTGCTTACACACATCAAGAAACTTGCTATCAAAAAACAACTAGACTCCACTGTCATATGAATTAAGATTCTGTTTCCAATAACTATTTTCTTTTAAAGGGGAAACCTTGGTATGTGGGAGAAACCAAAACTGTATGAAGAAGAAAGAAAAAAAATATTGTTTTATTCCAGCTCTTATCCAATTCCATCTCAGCAGGCTTGATAAACAGGCATCAGCGCTTAGAACAGTAAAAAGATCATCAATGATTCACCAGACATATGAGTAACTCTAAGTCTTGGGCTCCCTAAGATCTTGGATATAGTTGTCTATTTTCAATAGAAAAAAATGTATTAATTAGAACTGATTGATAATGAGAGATACGTGCAGACACATCATCTTGGTAAACTCCTAGGTCCATCTGATTGTAATTTCTTTTTGGATTTTCAGTTTTGAAAAAAATGAAATGGAAGCTGTCATGCTGGAAAGCAAAGCAGTCTTGCATAACAAGAATGCTTTGGAGTTCTGCATAGCCTCCATAACATTTTTTACGAAATAAAAATAATATCTCAGTGCTTCATTCAAAGTATGCCCAATTGCCCAGAAAAATGTCAGAGGTCACCTGAGGTAATCGAAGTAGTAAGGAGCAACCTCTCCAGCTATCTCCATCAATGGGCGAGTTATAATCACCATGGCATCCATTTTGTGAATATATACTGCCTCCTCCCTATGAAAACTACTTTGTGAGAGCAATAAACAGATGCAGATGACACGGGGCCAGGAGAGTTGATTGCCTAGAACATGAGTATTTCAACGTTCAAGCGTGGATTTCCTTCCATAAAAATATATGACTTAATTCCCTTTCTACATTTAGGCCTTCACTCAAGGCCCTCTACACTTGCTGAGATTATGAATTCCTATATATTTTTTAAAAAAATCACTCTCACATATTTTTATTCATTCAAGAAAGAGAACATGTCATGAACTATTACTTGAAAATGGTAAGGATGATAACTGACACTACTTTTAGAAATGTGTGCATTGATTTGTTGGCGGGATGTTAAGCAAGATCCAATTAAATAAATGCAGCACAAATAGCCACAAGTAGAACAGTGGTCGGATAAAACAAATCTTCCACCTCTCTTTGCTGTCCAGAATCATTTTGGAATCAAGCAGGTTTCTAAAATAAATAAACAGGAGTCCCATTTTCTGCGGATACGATCACCAGAGGCTAATGGCAGTTTGTAATATTTGAGTTTATTTACAATAATACAGATTGAATATAGCTTCAGTTGTTTAAAATACTCAGACCTATTGTCCCACATATGGTCTCCAAAGAGGCTGCTAGTTACTAATAATATTGTTAGCCAGTAGAACGGTAACCATTTTTTTGTTTTTTGGTTAATTTTTTCCCCCCTGACAACAGCACCCTTTGGAAATGTCTGAAATTCTAAGATATTTACACTCTATTGCCTCTTTCAAGATTCTAGACAGGCTACACTTCAAGGCAACCAATAGTGAGAATCTTATTTCCAGAAATTGATTAGCAAAATTCATTACATTCTTTTACCTTCATTGAAATTGTCATCAGCTGAAATATGGGTCAATGGCGACTGGGGCCGAGAGTCCCCACAAAGGGAATAGCTATGTTCTGCCTGGATGAGGGGAGCTGGAGAAACTGGTGATAATTCCACTTCCATCATCTCATTTTTCTCAGACAGGAAGGGATCATTCAAGAGCTGCCCCAAAACATCCTGGGAAAAATCATCAAGGAGTTCTGTGAAGGGCTGTAAGAAAGGAAAAGAAGCATAGAAAGAATTTAATAAAAAACCTTAAGTCATACTTTACATTGGTTCCACCCAGTGATCAGTAACAAAACAATGAAAAAATAACAGAACCAGCATTAAGCTCTCAAAACCAGATCTTCCATCTGGGAGATTTTTCAGTTCCATATTCTCATAACTGTCATGAAATAGCTTCCATTTCATCATGCCCTTGTCCTCACCACGTGTTTAGGAATATAACAACTGTTGTGCAACATCAGATCTACAAAGGAAGTTCATGGGTTGGGAGACACTTTCTCTGCTTTTCATTATCAACCTCAAGCTCATAGTGTGAGCATAGGCCACTTTCAATTATAGGGCTCTTTTGAGTACTGTATACAGTACAACATCAATAAGAATGAAATCAACACCTCAAGGGAACTACAACAATATTCATTTTCCAATTTGAAACCATGATTTTTTATTTAGTATTCCAATAATTTTCTAGCCTGATCACACAAAAATATTTTCATATATTTCTAGCACATTAACTTAAAGCCACATAGGAGAAAATGGACTCATGGTAGCACATTCAGTGAGGTGCAAACAGTCCCTATATACATTCGTATTATGTGTTCATGTAGGTTATCATCATGATTCAAGCAGGATTTTTCCTTTTTTCAACACTATGGCTATACCAAATATGCCCTTCCCAATAATTTCATAGAAATTAAAGGGCCATTTAGCAGGAGGACGCAATGCTATAATTATGTTTTTCTCAATTCCATTCTCAATCTGCATACTGTGAACTCATAACTTGCAACAATTAAAAAAACATTTAACGCCAAAAATCATCATATCTTATGATAACTGAAAATATGTGTTCACAAGATGCTTTGTGAAGTACTTCACTTTATCAATTTATAGACAATTTATGGGAAGAGTCAAGTTCTAGTAGATCAGGGGAGAAAGAGAACCACCTCTCCACCCAGATTTTATAGCCGCTGTTTTGCTATACTACCATTCAATGTATTTTGTAGAAACTGGAGCCTGGATAGCTTTCAAATATATGCAGTTCCATAATCTTATAATCACATGCCAAAATCTTCAGTATTTTTTCAACTTTATGTTAGATTGGTTCACATGCACTAGTTTACACTTTCTCTGTACAGTACTTAACTTCTAAACACTTCACTTACATGTGTGCATATTTGCCTGCCTATGACTGCAATTATGTCCTAAAGGAATGCTTATTATTGAGAGTGCATGGCTGTAATTTTTTACAAGAGAATAATAATAATAATAATAATAATAATAACAACAACAACAACAACAAAAACAACTACTACAACAACTACTACAACAACAACAACAATAATAATAATAGTGGGGAGACTAGAAAGGAATTGCAAGGAAACAGACTTTGACAAAATATAAAGAAAAGTTCCCTAATAGCAAGAATTGTTCAATAATGAAGCAGCCATTTTCATTGGAGTTTGAAGCAAACAGCAGAAATGATTGTAAAAGAGGAATTCTCTAGAAACTACATGATCTCCAGATACTTTTAAAGTAACTATTAAGTTTGGTATAGTGTTGAAATACAAATATTGCTAAAGAAACTCAGGAAAACCCTGTGATAAACGCTAAAAGTATTATTTTAATTGCAACAACATGATGTAATTTTCAACACTGCCAAAAATCTCTGAGAGAAATGAAAAAGAATGAATAAGCATATGTCACCCAACTAAGGGATGCACAGCCCTGTATGATTTGTTGTCAAAGCACATATATTTTCAGAGGCACTGTGTATTTCAAGACTTATATTCTCTAAGCATGGGAAGATGGACATTTCCATCTTCAGCTGTAGGTAAAAAACATGTTTTTGCAGTATTTTCTGGACTGAGTGTTCCATAAAGAAAACATATTTGTCACAATAGCCTAGAGTAGCTTACTTTATGTGAAAACAAGGCACAAATGGCAGTTTCCTCCACTCTGTTGTGTGCCTGATACTCATAAAAACCATTAAGACAGTCTACAGTAGCAACATTTTTATGCTGATAACAAACTCATTGGTAATTGTGCATATTTGTTCCAAGGTAGTTACTGTCTAATGATTTCTAAACCTCTAAACCTAGCTGTGCTCCATGCTGCTTTTTTAAATGGAAAGAGGATTTATCAACTTCTCAGGGCACTCAACTATAATTTATGCTGCTTACTCTCTGAACCAAACTAAAGTTAAATTCATCTTTGGGTGATATAATTTTCTTGATAACAATACAGAGCTTGTTTGTCATTGCCTTCCCCTGGGGAGGTGGCATAACAATTAAATGAAAGTGCAACCAGGAAAAAGCATTTTGTGAGAAAACTACTATACATGCAGTTATGAAAACTCACAAATTTGTAATAAGGAGTAAAAAAACAAGTGTGTGCAGCATAGAATGCAAAATAAATAATCAAATACACCTTGTGCATGACAACTGAAATGGGTCTTAGGATCTGTCCATAATCCATCCATCCATCCCTGACACACATAGACATACACCACACAGACATACACAAACACAAACACACACATACACACACACACAAAACACCAAGCCTCTCAAATTCACAAGAGGACAGTAGTAAGCACTGATATCCTTGTCGCATTGTGGTATGGAGAAGCATGTCAATAATGGCAGAATAATTGTTGCATATAGATGAGCAGAGATTAACACCAAAATTAACATTAGACCAACTATCAAGAAACAAACAATACCCCAATCAAAGAACTGTCAAACAAGCTAATAGCAAACAATAAACCAAGTAACCACCACTCCTACCAACACTGACAGGGCAGCCACTGGTACATAAAATGAGAGCAAACCCTACTCCCTACTAGCACTGATGTTGCCTAATCTGGTTAATGAAATATCTGCAAGAAAACAACCAGTGTCAAGGAGCACCAAGGACCTCACATATAGAACCTTTACCCAACACCAGAAATTAAATACTTAAGACCCAATACTGGGTCATAGCTTAGTACGCTGTGTGAAAGAGGCCACTATGCCTTATTCAACAGATTATGATTAAATTTATGGTTTAGGTCCCTATTATTATGCTGCAACTCCTTCATCTAAATAATTATTGGCTGGGTTGTATATGGCTGGTGTTAAGAGTGAACATTTGATAACAGTGGAGATATTTCATCTGTCTATGAGGAACTTTCTTATTCTTAAATGCAGAAAAATGATTGTCAGGTTTATATTATTGTTGCTTAATAATACAGTGGAAACACTTTTCTCAGAGTTGCCCTAAACTTACCTTGTTTCTTTTCCTCTTTATTTTATTGTTCCTGAATATAGAGACTTAAAACATTTTCTTAAAATGCAGACACGTTAGTAAAGTCTGGATATTTCTATTCACTGCAATAAAACTATGCCAATTAGATGCCATAGAGAATTTGGGGAACAAAAGTTCACAATGGAACAATATAAATGCCAAATTAGGACACTCATAGCAGAAATAACAATAGAGAATTACATAAAATTAGCAATTGGAATAAACTTACAACAAGAGAGTAACTGAAAGTTTTGGTTGGATACTACTGGTAAGAGTTATCGAACAATAGGTACTGTAGCTTTCTCTGAAATCCCAGTTGTAGAGGGATGATACTAGATGAGTGTGCATGGCTTTAATCATAAGAATATCTGAGAATATTCATTAAAACAAGCACTATATTTTGGAATAGTCTATGTAATGAATTATGAACATATTTGCCATTGCATCCTATTCTGGAAAAATTAAAGTACACAGCTGTTGAAATATATTTTTAATTTTATATTTGTGTTTATCTGCTAAATTAGCAACGCTATTAACTACATTTGATTGGGGCCAGGCTAAAACTCTCAGCAATTAGGGGGCTTAAAAATGTAGTCATGTTTTTCCTGAAAGCTTGGATTTCTATTTTCTTCAAACTGGGAAATAAGCTTCCATTTGTAATTTCAAATCTTAGCTTTTTAGAAGGAACGGATTTTCCAAGTTAAAACATAATGGAAAATTGTGATTATTTAACACAGCAAATCTTAAATGGATTGTGCTGAGAAGAGAGAAAGAGGGAAATAGAATATAAAACATGAGTATAAAGTTCACATGTATTTTAAATTTATAGGCATATCCCAATGCTAGAAAGGAGGATACTCTAATCTTAAATTGTACTACCTTGCACATTTTAAATTAAGCTGTTTAAATTAAATTAAATTAAATTAAGCTGTCTAAATCCTCTTCTCTCCCCACTCCAACCCTGGGAATTATCAGCAAATGCCTTGGGAGAAGAGTCCCAGCAAGAGAAAACTGGAGAAGACCACCACCCCCAAAGCCATCTCAGCTGGATTTACTCTCTTCCCTTATTCCCCAGGGCTATTACCACCAAGCAATCCAGGGGAATAAATCCTAAAAATGTTATGTTTAAAATAATATGCATTATTTATTTTTAATTTAAATATTGCTTTGGGAAGATTTTCCAAATAACAAGCCAAATGAAAAACAGGCATCTCAGTGTTCTAAC
The DNA here is from genome assembly GCF_001527695.2 of Protobothrops mucrosquamatus. Lineage (NCBI taxonomy): Eukaryota > Metazoa > Chordata > Lepidosauria > Squamata > Viperidae > Protobothrops > Protobothrops mucrosquamatus. Next base: position 4,926 of record NW_015387987.1, on the reverse strand, counting down.
AGAAACGCCATTTAGCTAAATTTAGCTAAAATTAACCATGAAAATGCCCTTTAGTGTTTAACATCTGTGAAACCTTTTTAAAAACCAACACAAATGGGAAACCTCCTGTGGTAAAAACAGAATGAAAAGATATCGCTCACATAGCAATATGGAGATTAAATTCTCTTGGTTTGGAGTTCTGATGCCTAGCACACAAAGAAGTTCTGTCTAATTTTCATTAATATTCTACTGAAGTTCAATTTCAGAATCTAGAAATGTTGACATCCTGGAGTTATTTTTCAAGGCTGCACTTGGATTCCACAGCAGATAAAAAGCAACTTTGCATTCTGAGAAGAATAATAAAATTAGAATGTTTCTCCAAGTATTCCTTTCTACCATCTCTATATTCACTGGACAGATAAATGTCAAAAGATGTGACTTGTAAGAGTGATGCTGCTGCATATTCTGCTGACATGTTCACTGAAGAAATTGATGATGGAGTATTAACAGCCTCCCTCGTTCCAGGGAAAAAGCGAAAAGTATACAGTGCATGCAACTGCTGACGCAAATGGATGATTCAAATAAACCGTGAGCTAGCTAGATGTATGGCCTTTATAAAGCAAAGGTAAGAGCATGATAAATGCATCCATGTCCAGCCTGCATGTGTCATTAAAGGTAAAAGCACTAAACAAATTCCAGTATCAGAATAATACCACAGCAGGAAGGTCTGGATCACCTTAAGTCACTATGTACACAAAATTGGGAGCTAAAGTCCAGGTCATTTTAAACCGGGACTGCCAGCTCTGAAATTCTAAATTAACTTTCCTAGTATCAAAACATCCAATCTGTACAATCCAGTCAAGTCTACAATCTGAACAAACATGAAACTCTTGAAAGTTTTACATGATGCCTCTAAAATGTTGTTACAAAATTCTACTTTTGATATGACACGAAAGAAAATCTTTAAAATGGCAAACCGGGAAAATAGTAACACTGTATTAACTAGATTTAATTTTAATTAAATATAAATGAAACTGAATTTAATTTATGTCCTGGCCCCAACCACTTCCTTTGAATATGCTGAGGGAAATATGCTGACTCTGTAAAGCGCTTAGAGAGGACTATAAAGCATGTGAAGAGGAATATAAGTCTAAGTCAGTGGTTCTCAACCTGTGGGTCGGGACCCCATTTGGGGTCGATCGACCATTTCACGGGGGTCGCCAAGCAAGGCTGTCCGCCATTTTTTTCCCTTTTCCGGCGGGTGCCTTACCTCCCTTGGGCTGGGCCAGCTGGTGGTCGGCCTGCTCCGTCTCTGCCGCTTGCCAGCTACGCCTCGGCCGGCACAGGGGGCGGAACCACACATGTGCGGCGCTCCCGGGCAGGGAAAGTCCTCGACTTACGACTGGTTGGGTAGTCCTCGACTTACGACCGGTTTAGTCCTCGACTTACGACCGGTTTAGTCCTCGACTTACGACCAGTTTAGTCCTCGACTTACGACCGTTTGGGGTCACGGCATTAAAAAGGTTGAGAACCACTGGTCTAAGTGCTATTGCTATTGAAATGTAGTCCATCATCCATTAAGACACTTGTATACCCCTGTCCAAGAGGGAGTGAAAGGTGACTGGTTACATTGATTGAACCTCCTAGAAAAATAAGACAAGAAAAAAGGATCTAATTATCTGTCTCCACCAGTCAAAATGATCCCCTTAGATAGAAGGGGTAAAAAGGTACAAAGTCTTGGAAAGGAATTGAGAGTGGAAAAAAATGAGAATTAAAAAACCTAATAAAGAAGGTGAGAACATTTGAACATTGCTACATCCCAAGAATCCACCCCAAGAACACATAGAAATTCACAACCTTAAAATTACTATGAATTGGAGATGAGAAACTGTTTAAAAACTAGATGAGGTTTTGCCTCCTGTGCACTCAATCCTTTTGTCTTTGTGTAGGAAAAAAAAAGCCCAACCTTTAGAATAGCTGGAGACTGAATGGCAGGGAAAGAGCGACATTAGAAAGTACACTTGGCTGTATACCAACTGGAGCCTCCAGCAGCAGCTCCTTAGCTCCAGCCACATACCATGCCTTCCAGACAAAACATTCCTTTCTCTGAGCCCGCTTCTGGCATAAAGGGCTATTTATGTCTGATTGCAAAAACTGCTGGAGAACAAACAGAGCAAGGCCCGCACCCTTCGTGCTTGACTTTGCAACCTCAAGTCTCCAGACCAACTTATAGCACCCCAGAAGTCATTTGGTAACAAGAGCAAAATTAGTATAGAACCAGCAGCTATAGAGAAATAGCCAATGGAGGACAGAGACTTCGTCTACTTCCATTCTATGCTTTAACTGAAATTCTTAACATCATTACTAGGAAATTTAATGAACTAATTTGCACATAGCATTAAGGCTTTAACTCCATGTGAAGTGTAAATCCATCCCAAGGAAGAAAACAGAAAGACACCACGATGTAAAGTCAGCTTATGAACACTAGATTATGGTTAATAGTGAACCTAGGATCCTGGCTTATTGATTGCTTATTGATGTGTCCCAGACATTTCTTTTTCATACTGACAGAAAATACAGAGATTTCAATAACATGGTTAATTTGCTCATACACAAATGTTCTGATTTGTTCCTGCCTTAATTAACAAGCTATGTTTAAACATTCCAATGTGTGTTGATGTGCAAATATAATACAGGATAAGAAGCATTGTTAATATCCTAACCTTATACTCCACAGTCAAACCAGTTTTACTGTTATTTAATAGACGATTGAATAGACTGGGAATCTAAGTTGGGCTGGTCCTGCTTAGTACTTGAATTAAAGATCATTCAGGAATGCTAGAACTATAATTCAGAGTGGGAAGTAAGAAAAAAAAATAGAAGAAGTTATAGTTATCACTTCCAATGCTACTCTATGAACAAGTTTAAAATGTCATCAGGAATATGGTACAATTCAAAAGATTTTATTTTCTTTAGTATGTTGTTTAAAGAATCTATTGTAGTGTGATTAGCTTATGGTTCTATGTGATGCATGATCTAATACAGTGATTCTCAACCTGTGGTCTGCGGATCCCTGGGGGTCCACAATGTCATCACAGAGGGTCTGCAAAGGCTTGAAGAAATGTTATGATTTAAATCTTGAGTTACGTCTTGGGGGTCTGTGGCCATGGTGCATGGCCACAAAAGGTCCATTGTGAAGAAAAGGTTGAGAACCACTGAGCTAATTACCATTCCCTTGACTGTAGGTATTACATGAACGCACATCCCATTACTGAAAAATGGACTATGATAAAATATAAGAGGGAGAGCCATTTATAGCACCAGGCTATAAATGGGAGACTGTGAATTCTAGTCTTGCCTTGGGCTTGAAGCCAGCTGGCTATCCTTGAGCTAGTTCTTCTCTGTTAGCCCTAGAAAGAAGCAGGCAATGGCAAACCATTTCCCAAAATGTTGCCAAGAAAACTACAGGAACATATCAATGAAGTCACCAAGAGTCAAAAACTTACTTGAAGGGACATATACACACAACATAAGAGAGTTAAGCAAAGGCTTAAGCTATACCCGATCCAGAGGACTTCCTGACCCAGAAATGAAGGACAGGATCTAAACCAGAAATTCTATTTGGAAAAAAAAAAAGTATTGAAACAGCCTCTTGTATAATATTCTGAAGCTAATCTTTCAAGCTTTCAAACAATATGCTAAATATAAAGTTGTTTTCTTTGTTTTGAGGAGCAAAGAAAATAAAATTCTAGGTTTTTAAAAATGGAAAAAGGTACCAAACATCAGAGATTCATTATCTCTTTTTGTCATGGAAAGAAGGTTGTAAAGTGTCAAAAACGATTAATGTCTGCAGGATGTTTTTGGAGATCAGAATATTCAAATTGTGCAGTGAGAAATTGAGTTGCCCAATTGGAGGAAAGAAGTCATTAGAAGGTCCCCGTTTTTTGCATGTCCACTAACCCAGAAAATGTTGCCTGAATCAAGGAGACTGTCATGGAGGACTGCCATGTGACTTTTAAAAGAAAGTGTTTAGAAGATATCAGCACCATCTAGTGTTCGCAATTTTTTTTATAAAGATATGGTATGGAGGAAGGTCGATTGTTGAAAGGTGCCCAAGCTTTTGGAACCAGAAATGAAAAACAACAGGGTGAAATATAGCAAGCTCCTTTGGAAAAGATTAAAAAATTGGGATAATATTTTTATAGATATTATAACTCTGAAACAAAAATTCAATCCATCCAGGGTTGGAAGGAGCTCCTGTGAAGAAGCACAGTTGCTGTTTTATGAGACTGACTGTCCATTTGGTACAAAGAGCCACAATCACTGTCCAAAATTACAGCAGTTTGCTTCACGAACTAGGTTTTGATCAAAAAACATCCTGGGAATTTGCACACTCTGCAACATGACAATTCCAGGGTCCACATTGCTCATTGCACAAACTATAATTACCGGTACTCCTTCATTTTTTTCCCCAATAACAACCTGTGAGGGAGGGTTGACCTAAGAAAGAGCAAGTAGTCCAAAGTCACCCAGTGGCTGACAGTGGATTTGAACTAGGCTTTTCCTGGTTCTGGTCCAACAGCTTAATCAGTGCACCATTGTGGCTCTGATTTCTATAACTTGAAGCAAGTTCAGCAAGTAGTCGCCTCAAACATCTCCTACCTATTGAATTGGCTATCCATAATTTTAAAGAGTTTTTGATAGCCAAAACAAAATTCAGGATTGCCAGGGTTCTGCTTCACCAAATCTCCTGACCTTACAGGTTTCTTAATCCTTAGGTTAATATTTTACATTGCAATTCAGGTATCGCCCACTGAAAATTGGTAGCTCACTTTGTTATTATGTACACACGCAGAGTTCTAGCTAAGTAATGAGTGAAAGCAAAGTAACTTTCTAAAGTAATTGACTATTTCATTCTGATGGAATTCCAGGCATCACCAACTTTCC